>NC_084974.1:6867225-7010632 GCF_963691925.1 Scomber scombrus
CAGAGGCATCATCTCTGCACCAATTAACCTGAAATGTAAAACTACACCATGAAGTACAAAGGTCAAATAGAAGATTTGAACTCGAGGACCACCCCTTCTCCCCTTTTTCTGACACAATAAAAAAGACATGGCACTTAAAATAGCACATTAGGATATTAAATCACAAATGCAGATGAAATTTCTTACAGAAGAGATCGTTATGTAACAAAACTACAGAAAATCAGGTCAAAAACAGAAGATTCAACCCATCCTTTTGATGTGTTTTTGGTCTAATTTTCGTCTTCTTCCGTTTTACAGGAGTGCCATTCAATCTGAGTAGAAAGGGGTTGAACAGTGAGTGAAAGTGTAGCGCTGAAGCTGTTTGTGTGATCAGAGGCCCTTGACAGTCTGTCATCTGTCAGCACTAGTCATCAAAAGCACTGAGAAAACAACCACAGACACAGACTCAGACTCAATGCGAGGAGGGAAGAGTGAAACAGGAGACGAAACTCTGGTTAAACATTGTGTTTTTATGGTGATATAATATATAGTTATATAGGCTACAGTACATAGACACAGCAGGTCTGTGAAGATGAGGAAGAGACAACATGCCCAGTGAATGTTTCATTCTTTCATTTAGCTTATTTAATTTGCTCCATTGTTATTATCTGTGGGAGCAAGTTTACTGTACACTCATGTTCAACTTTGAGGTGATTGTAGAGCACTTTACTTACTATTTTCAGCTTTTGCTACATTCTACTTCACTAAATTTCAAAAGGATATATTGCGTTTTTTAATCCATTTATTTGACGCACTAGCTACTTTGCAAATTAAGATTAGCTCTACCTGGCAGCTACAACATTAGCATTATTAAGTATGCTAAATATAAGTATGTACACATTTTCCTCATAATTGACTATTTTTCTGTCAAAAACTTTTGGGAAATACAGATATTTAAACCTAAAGCCAGGAGAGAGTTAGCTTAGTTTAGCACTAAGACTGTAAACAAGGAAACAGCTAGCTTGGATTAGCTTCTTTATGGATTAGACAAACCAGATATATCTTGCTTCTGTCTTAATAATTCCTTAAGATTATTTAACTTTAATCTTATTGAATCCTGTTACTGATGTTAAAATAGTTTATTTCATATTGTGAATTGAATCAACTGTCTGACTCTGCCACTAGGCTATCAGTTCCATATTTCATATACAAATGCAGTATTACCTCCAAAGTGTTATGAAATGACTATGACTTTAGAAAGTGAAATATTGCCTTCCACAGCAGACTCCGCCTCAGCTCATCACTTTTAAGCCCATCTCTTTGATACAGAGCAAGTGTTTACTTGTACTTCACTCCCCTCCTGCTCTTGTGTTATTCCTCCCTTCTCTCTCCTCGTCCCTCCCTCTCTTCTGTGTGTACGTATGTGCACTTGCGTTTCGGCGCACGCTTCGTTATGTCTGTGTGCGTACGCGCAGGTGTGTTTTTGTATGCGCATGTATGTGTGCTTCTGGAATGTTGACCCACACAGAAAGAGGGTGAAAGACTTCCCAGACATCAAAGGCCAGGTAGCTGACAGTGAGAAGAGGGGCCGATAAGTCCAGTTGGATGACAATAGACCCCAATGCACACCTGGACTGTATGGAAAGGCAGTGACGTGGAGAGAGCTGCACACACACACACACACACACACACACACACGTATACACACATATGCGGTACACTCTACGCTCAACACATTCTCATTCACTTCCCTCACTAGTTATGCTTCAAACACACACACATCCTCTTAAACGCCTTCAAGCACTTAGGTCGGTTACCATGCATGTCTCCGTAACATTCATTCGCTTCCTTCAGCCTGCTTGCAATCCACCCATACAGACCCCCACCTCATCCCCGACCTCTGCACCCACAGGTGTTGGGGTCTTTGTCCTTGGACATGTGCGAGCAGCCCTGTGTTGTGACGAGCCCTCAGACCCTCAACCGTCCCAACATCTCCTCTCTCTCTCAGGTGCAGCGGGGTCTCAGGTGAGCTTGTGGGGGGTTGGGAAGGAGGATGAAGGTTAAATATGAACGTAACACCTGACAAGTCATAGCATTTAAAGCTCAGCTCACAGTGTCTTTGTTTCCTTTGTTTCCTTTTAAGATTTAAAACCTTTTTAAGTCAGGTAATTTAATTGAGATAGCACGTCATTACCATACCACTTTCTATTACCATGGAAACATTGTTTTCTGTCCATAGAGCCCCACAGTTATATTGCATATTCTGTGCAAAATTCAACATCCAGCTGCCTAGTTTAAAAGACATGGAGGAACATTCACATTCATTTGGAGTCTTGTTTCTGGCCACATAATTTCAATATACACTCTCCTTATAGCTCCTAAGAAGAATATCTTTAGTTTTAGCTGCTAAATGGTCCACTTTATAAAAACTTTGTGTGGAAATAAGTGTCCTGCTGCAACTAGACATTTAACTGATGAAAGTGGTAAGACGGAACCAAAACTGTCAAGTTTTTGGACTGTAAAACCAAAACAAGGACCTGGAAGAGGCTAAAATGCTCCATATGGACGCTGCAGAGCTGGGTCATAAACCTCTGTGGGTTCATCACTATGAGCAACACCTTTCACATTATACATAGTAATTTGTTGACAAATCGAAAGGTCAAATTAATATAAGGTTTTAACGCAAATGTTCCTATATGTATCTAAAGTATATTTTGTGTTGCATGTTGAGTTCACAGTTTGAATGTCTAACCATTGTGTTCACGGACATCCTTGATTCCTGGGGGATTCTGTATAACTTCCTCCAGGAAGAAATAGCAAACATATTATACATGTCATAACACAGTGACTTTTATACTTGCATCAGACTGCAACTTCAGAGGAGGTCGAGACCAGCGGCTAAGGCTCTGAGAAAAAGGATTTGACATTTATCTTTCTAAAAACTTTGTTTCTCTTTCAAAGGGTCAAGCTGGGTTACAGTGATCTCAAAGCGGCTGACAGGTCCACAAGTCTAAGTGGCTCCGACTGATTTTGTTTGAGCGAAAAAGACACTGAGCCATGACTAAATAGCTAAATATGAGTGTTGTAAGTAAAATAAAGGATAAATGCTTATTTTGTGCCCATTCTTACTTGTACAGTGTTTTCACAGTTTGGAATATGTAAACTGCATGAATCTAAAAGCTCTTCTTTGTGGTAGACAAGCAGGTGTTTTGTCTGATAATGACCCCAAGGACATGGTAAAGAGGAGGAGAAAGAAAGCACAGTGGCTAGAGACAATTGGATTAAATATGACCTTCTCCAGCTTTACACTCCATAGCCACAGATAGCCTTGAACTGAAAACGCTATCAAAATGTTCAGTATAGGTGAAATACGTCTTGTCAGTGTGACTGTGCGTGTTCGGTGTCATGTGATACAATGTCTGTTGATTTTAAGTGACACAGTCCCATTAACACTCATACCACAAATGAAAGAGGGGGAAAGGGGCGGGGCTGCCACCAGCCACTCATTACCTTTCTTATCTGACTGCACGCGAGTAAGGCGGGGTCCAATCAGAGTCGTTCCTTACACTCACTTCCTGTTTTTCCTGCCGGGATGTCCCGTCACCTTGGCGACCCAGTGGCACACGCAGCCTCTCAGTACCCCCCTTCTTCAAAGGAGTCGCTAGGTCTCAGGAAATTAGTTTAAGGTCTCTGAGAGGGAATCAGTCCATTTCCTAATGGGCACTCATTAGAACAATGGCCATCTGCCAAGTCTGCTCTGACTTCTGTGTGACGTGTTTCCCTTCTTCTTGTTGATTGTGTTTGATTCTCCACCGACTGCCCACCATCTTTACAAGTCAAACTCTCTTGACTCAAGAATAATGTCTTTTATTTAGCCTGTAAGACTTAAAGATAACAGACTATAAAAGTTCCAGTTTGTTATTGTAATCTAGAGAACTAGCGCTTGGAAGTTGTGAGTGAGAGTGTTGTGTTGCCCTGGTTAGACCAGAGGTTAGACCAGTGGTTAGACCTCGAAATATATCTAATTTTCTGTGTTTTTTTTTGTTTGTTTGTTCTTTTCAATTACTAGATAGAATGCAAATGAACAAGAATGCGAGACACGTTAGCTGCGCAGTAAAGCAATTTATGCTACATTATCTTTCCAAAAGTATTTAACTGTTGACTACATTAAGCTAATAACTTGTAAAACTATGAAGTGCTTTTCGCTTTTCCTTACTTATTGTACTGTCTATAATTTTTGCATTAAACCGAGAACAAATACAAGATGAATGGAGACACAATCAAGGACCGTAATCGCAACAGTTTCACATGTAAATAATGTTTCAATATGTTCTGAATTTCAGTATATCCATATATTGGATCACTTTGGTAGAATTAAACTTCATGTATTTTACATTACAGGAAAAAACAAAGGGATGGCAAATAATGTTATGTTATTACTGGAGTTTAAACAATTTGTTCGTCTAGCTAGCCAGGAGTAGGTCATGACCTGTACTCACCTGGGACTTGGGGGGGGGGGGGGTGCAGCTGCACATTGTACTGAATGACTACTGGTTTTTGGAGCTCGTCTGATTGGAGCCAACTTTGCTTAGAGTAGCCCTGGAAGATTAATTTAAGCGCTTTTTAATAATGATATACAGTAACATAAAACTCACTCAAGGTTTTTTGATCATTTGCATTACCTAGAGAGCTTTTCACTTCTGTCTTTTTGTGACTTTTGAACAGTGTGTAAGGTAGGCATCAGATACACAAACTCATACTAACAGAACAGTGGCCCGTCTGGTCTGTCATCACATACTGTGTCCATATGCTCTTTGTCTGTATGTTGGAATCAGGTATGATTGGCCTCTCATCACATATATAACATCTGTCAGAGGCTTGGTCTGGCTAAGATTATTGTTGACATAGCTGGTAAGGCATTAGGCTGAACTGATGCTTTGTGAGGCCACAAGGTTTCGTTGTGGTCAGACGTCCTCCATGGCACTTTGGGTTTCTTTAAGCTCATTCAAATACATTAGTGCACAACATTGAAATTGAAGCAAACTCAAGAGAGATTAAGATAATTGTGTTTATACAAAATTGGGAATTTTTATAAGAAATGATGGGAGAGTATTATTGCACATACTTGCTGGTATATGTGCATGCATATCTATGTGTGTGTGTGTGTGTGTGTGTGTGTGTGTGTGTGTGTGTATGTCTGATCCATCACAGGCTACTTTTGGCGACAAATTTGTCCAACTGGGGACGAAAGCGGTGTCCCCAATTCCCCAATTGTAAAAAAGCATATTTTTGGGTCAGTGGTTAAGGTTAGGGTTAGGCAAATAGTGTTGATGGTCAGGGTTAGTGTAAGTCTCCAGAAAATGAATGTAATGTGACCATGGTCTGGTGCGTGTGTGTGCGTGTGTGTGTGTGAGCTCCCCATCAGGTTGCGCTAAAGGTCAGAGCCAAACCTCAGGGAGATGTTTAGGCAGACGTTCATTTCACACCCCTCCGCACCCCTCGTACCGCTCCCCTCCCGTTTCATTCATTCATATGGTTAACGAGATCTGTCACCACTTCGACCTGCGTTTGTTATGAATGGGCTCTTTCCTGTGTCAGGTAAAAATAATCGAGCATGGATGCATTTGGCCACTGGGGTCCTCGGGGGTCCTGGATGGCTGATTTGTTTTTATTACAGATTCTCCAAGGGGGGAATGTGTTGGATGGATTGGAGGACAGAGAGGAAGTGACTTTAGCTTTTAGGTTTGTAGTCAGGAATGTTGCCACCTCCTCAGGATTCTCATCTTACCTGCAAAAATTCACTCTAAAACTGTATGTGGATCACTTATTGTCAAAATGCATAGAAAACTGCTGCTTGGCAGGGAGCTGTTAAAAGGTAAGCAGATGCTTTATGAGAAAATAATATAACAAAAGAATAACATTTCAGCCTTGCACGTAGATTTCTGACCATATGATATTGTGTTTGTGGCATTAAAACATTAAAAAATGACATTTGAAAACTTTATTAGCCATGCATCTTTCCACAAACAGTGTCTCTATTATTCTGGATTAACCAGACTTCAACAAATTTCACTGGAACCACTTTTGGCAGAGTAATCCCTTTGAAAATGTTTGCCACAAGGTCTGAATATCCAGCGTAAAGAGGACACTGTTTCTGGAACAACATACAAGTTTTCAATGCTCTGAGGAGCCAAACTAAATTCCACCCCCGCATTGTTTTTGGGTTGCAGTTCACAAGATGCATAAATCAAAATCTCAAGAGTATTAAACCCAAACTGTCACACATTATGACTGAAAGATCATTTCTATAACATGGGCAAGCTTATTCTTAAAGTTTTGATGTGTGACCTCCTGCGTGTGGCAAATCTCCATGCCAACCAACATTTTTTTTAGCATCTTAGCTACTGTGGTTCAGACGCTGATGATGCTCTCTCATTTTCTGCTTTGTCTTCAACAAGTAGTCACTTCCCACCCACCATTTTGATTTGTTTTGGCTTGATTTAATTTGCCCTTCTGTCATTTCACTCTTTGACACTCTTTTGACTTGAGGCCAAATACTCATCATGCCGAGAAAGCAACCTACACCTTCCAACTGCCCTCACGGCACTCTCTGCTCCTTTTCACACCCTTAACTAACTGTAAGCCCCCTTGACCAAAGATGCAGACACACCAGTGGCTGTGATATCAAAACCGCCGGGGCTGATTAGTTAATGCACCTGCCAGCAAATGCAGAGAACTACAAGCGTTCGCATTAAACCCACACCCACACACATCGCACATGGGCTGTTTATCCCAACGGGAGGAGAGTTGTAGGTCCATGCCCAATGTCAGTGTTAGGAGAAGCAAAATATTTTCATTGCGAGGGTATCTGTTCGTGTCAACAATCTGATAGGGCACTGGGTAGAGATAGGCGGTTCCCATGAGGCCTGCGGCCTTGGCAGCAATGTGGAGGGGAGGGGAGGGGAGGTTGGGGGGGTATTCAGTGTGACAAGGGAATTGTGGGATTGGTTGTTCCCGGATATCAGGAACATAGTGAGTGTCAACACCTCCAGAGGCACAGATAGAGGTCAGGACGTGACAGACAAGTGATAGCCACTATGACACAGGTGATTTTACAATTGAGACTTTTAGTTGTTTCTGCTTTAGCTGTTGCAGAATAACATTCATTTTAATCAAATGATCTCCCTGAATAATGTGAATTTCCCTAAGACAAATATGAAGGCGTTTAAAAGTTTGATTCACTGTTGTGTCATCTAGTCATGCAGATAGTTTAGATTTTATTTTTTATTTTTTTTATTTTTTTTGGACCGGTTCTTCAAATACCTGGCTTCAGAAATCCTGCTCTCACACACATACAATGGAGAAGAGTTTCATTTTTGTTTGTGATGCTAAACCATTAGATGACATACTTCAAAATCAGCAGCAACATCTCTTGCAACAAACAATGTCTCTGTTACTCTGGATATTAAACAAAACAAACAGTTTTCATTGGGACTATTTCTTTGTGAGAGAGTCGTTCCAATGAAAACTTATTAAAGCGAAGCAAATACCAGCAGCAACTTTTCACTCTAGAGACCACTGGCAAATTTTGTTGTTGTTGTTTTATTTATTTTGGTGAAAGGCTCTTCAGAGACCCTGAAACTACTTTAATGCATCACTTTAATGCATCGCAAGCTGCCAAAGCTAAGCTAAGAAGAGCAGCAGAGTGGTCCTGTAGCATTATAATAGTGCATACAATGACGTAATGTATTTGTTTACTGCAGCTCTGACATGCTTCCTGTGTTTTTCTGCCTCTAGTTGTGTTTTTGCCGCTATCAATACAAATATAAATGTTATTGCGTATTACTATCTAGTTTTGTCCTTCACTGTTGAATGTTTTTTCTTCTGCTGAAATTCTTCTGCACTCCCACTCCCATTAAGGAGGCGAACCACCTCCTGCTGTCCTTGAACAAAAGAATTAAAATGACCTGACTGCTTAAGTGAAGGACAGTTGTATGATTGTGTGTGTGTGTGTGTGTGTGTGTGTGTGTGTGTGTGTATGAACTCCTCTTCATCCATCTAGGAGCCATAGTGTTTCCATAACACTCTCTTTAACGCCGGCCCAGCAGTGTGTCTTGAGGAATACACTCCCCAAGCATCTGTCATTGCCTGATACATTTCTGGTGATGATATAAACTCATCTCCACTCATCCGCAAATGGAGGCCGACACAATGCAAATTGATTGGAACTGCAAATTTACCTTCTTTTCCCCATTACCTCTGAGATTTCATTCAAACACTCCATAGTGCTGTCATAATATTGGTGTTACATCTGTCACAACATGCAGCGGAATATTATGCCTACGGTGGTTTTGAAAAAAAAAACACACAAAAAAACAGCACAGATTAGCCTGGCAATCATTCCTTCAACACTGATCTGTCTGAAAAAACAATAAGCCCCGTTACTCGCTAAGTCAAACTTCAAGCATTGTATTTGGAGTGTGTATTTAACAAAATCAAGCACGATAAGTACTGTCAGGTGTCAGATGCTTAGCCCAAATTGATAAGTAGGGTTAGAGTTACAGAAACAATTGTCGTAAATTCTGAGTAACATGATAGGGGAATTTTCATTTTATGTATTCTCTTTATTTTTTTCCACCAAATCCACCAATGTGAACCACAAATGAAGAATGTAATTCCTACATGACATAATAAACCAGTTATTGCATGCATGTCAATGTATAATTCAATGGAAATGACACTAGCTGACTTAGTATCTTAGTTGATACTAAACAGTGAGTTATAGCACTGACTTTTTCTTTTAATTCAGTTTAAATATACAGTGGGGTCTTAGTGACTTTTAATGTAGAATCTATAAAATAATCATCTAATAAGCTCAGTTCAAAGAACAGACAGTAGCGCAGCACACCAAGGCTTTACCCTTGAGGAACATTTGGAGAACAGTTGGTTCCTCTCTAAACTGATGTCTACGACAATCTCAGTCACACCACTTTTACACCGCCCGTAACAGGACACACTGACAGAGTCGATGGCCTTCACCGAGGAATGTTTAGACTTAACTCAGGAGCAGCAACATCTTTGGGAAAATATTTGTGCTTTCAGAAATAGTTCTTTTATACATAAGAAAATATGAGACCAAGGGTTAAAATCTAGAGTTTGACACACACGTTGCAAGATGTAAACTAGATGATTAGGAACAGACATCAGTGTGGCAGGATACTGTCAATTAATCATAAAAAGCGCATATAGGTTTTCGTGAACAGTGAATAGTTAAAATAGGTTAAAATGAATGTGTAATTTAAAAGGGGTCGCTTGCAGTGACCACCCACTGACAATTAGCCACATGGGATGTTTAAGGGTCTCTCAGCTTACTGTTTTAGTTTTATGGACTATAACAGTGAAGAAGCTCTGATTAACTAACTGCAGCTAGATGCCCAACACAAACATTAGACAAAGCTAGCGATATCTAATGAACATAGTTGAACATTCAGCAGCTAAAGAGTCAGATATTTCCCTCAGGAGTGGGTGAAAATGAGAAAAAGAGAGTGAATACTGGACGTCAGGTGGTCAGAAACACAACTCCAAATGAGTGCTAATGTTGCTCTGTGTCTGTTGGATGTGTAAATAGGCAACCGTTTGCTAATATGTTCACCATAACAACTTAATAAGGTGATAACATGATAATATTGTGTTTAGCTATCCCCAATTGACCAAAAAAACAATTCATGCAGGATAAAGTCAGTGAACTGACTCAGTGTCAGTTACCTATCACTTGCTAACATTAGCTACCATATGCTAGCTAAGGCTGTAAAACTTGGTTGTATTTGGTGGAGAATGTTTTATGGCGTCTTTCAAACGTTACATAGTTTCACTTTATAGCTGAGCGTGCTAGCAAATAATTTCTTGTAATTGTATAGTGCCACAACACTCATACCTCAGGTGCTACACCTACACATGCTAGTTATGCAAGTGTGTGACATTGTACATATTTGATGAACCTTAATGGCCTGAGGCAGCTGTAAAGGCAGACTGATGTATAAGCTGCACAAAAAGGTTGAGACTGGGCCACATATTTCCTCTGAAGCTTCTCTAAGTTAGATGAATAGGACTTCAGGCAGACGTTCCGAGTCACTGAGGCTTTTGTACACCCAAACAGAAAGTCCCACTACCCTAACTCCCAGCTTCCTTCAACTGAAATTCTTTGATAAAGTCACTCTGCTGATGTGAATGTGTGCCTGCTTGTCCATGAGCGTCACTGGACACGCTTTAATGAGTAAGGAAAAAAAGCATATTATTCAAGAATTTCAAGCCAAACAAGTTTTTTTTATTTTTATGTGTGGGTTTCATATCTGATACATTTGGAAAAGGGTAGGTGAAAAAACAAAATAAAAAGATGTTTGTGTATTTACAGCTTGTCGGCTACTAACATCTGAAATATGTGATAGCATGGATATTTTCATGTGGCTGTAACTTTTTTTTTTCTTCCTTTATTATTTTCATGATACCCTGGACTGGGATACAGAAAGGGGGTGTATCAAGGGGAGGAAAAAAAAAAGATTGACAAAGAGGAAAAGAAAGGAAGGGTGAAGGAGAGGTTAGCTGGGAGGCAGACATAGGAAGGAGGAAGTTCATCCACCTGTGTCTGATTTACAGCAGTCGGATATAATCTCCTTGACCAGAGAGAGATACAACTCTTTTTTCAGATTGATATGCTCAAACAGGCCTACATACGATGAGGCCTGTTCTTGATATCCGACTACAGATATGAGACAAAGGAGGTAATAGCATTTCAGTATAAGAAACTTATGGCTGAACCATTGAGAGATCAAAGAAGTGAGAATTCATATGTTTGAGGTTTGTTTTGTTTATTTAAAAGATAAAATATATTGCTGGATAATGTAGGTGAAAAAAACTTTGCACAGTAACATATACTGTCAACATGCCATAGGCATATATTTTACAACATCAAATATGTAAAATAGCTTAAGTCCAATATAATGTGAACTTTCCAGAGATTTTTTTTATTTTAATTGCTGCCAGAAAGTTCTTTACTTGCATGCCTAGCTTCAGCACAGAGGTCAAAGGTCAGGTTCAGCTACAGAATAGAGCCTCAGGAAAAGGTAGGATTCAATGTATTGCTCATGGAAACTTCGGCAAGGCAGATGCTGGCTGAGACAGCATTTGCCCTGAGTTTTCACCCCTCTGATGCTTGAATATAATCAGCAAGAATTTATTAGATATATTATAACCGTATAAAAATGTGACAGCAAATATATGAGTTAACAGTTGCCTATTTATCCAGCAGTCATGGAACAACATTAGCATTTATTTAGAGTTGGTCAGATTTGATCTCCACTGATTCCTGAAGTTAAAATATCTGGCTTCTTAGCAGCTAAATGTTCCACTGTTTTCATCAACTCTGTCTGTTTGGTGCTGTGCAGCTAGTGTACAGTGGATTTATTTATTTATAACATAAACAGTTTTCTGCTGGAGCTGAAAATGAGGCCAAAGAGAGCTGCAAGTCTGAACTTAAACAGTAATGTCAAGCGTGTCAGAACTGAGGAAAACGGCAGGGTCAGGTGATAATTATCTGAGATAGCCCTATCACATAGCTCGTTGTCATTTGATCTGTTGTGTATATACAATATTGATAAGTGCAGCTTTACGAATTATGATATTTATCAAATAAGAACTCAGACCTGGAAGTGTTCAGGCAGTTTTCTTCTTTATTCAGTGTTCTCCTTTCTCCTATTTGAAAACTGGAACAGTGCAAATCACGTTTTTAAGATTTAGCAAGGGTCCATTTTGCTCGGAAAATCATCCATCTCTAATTATGCAGATTTGTAATACATCAGTACTTCCAATATTACTCTCTAATCTGCAGAAATGTCACTGGCTGCAGACACACGAGCACCAAAACATGCGCCGAATAAATATTTAAAAATCATAACAATAACAATGCATTAGCCAATGATAAATGAATACAGCATGAGGAAACATCAGCCGGCCTCATCCCCCTCAGTACGAGTGTCTGCTGAACCAGCTGCTGCACTAATCTGTCACCAGTTGTGCTTCTTGATCTTCCTTCTCTCTCAGAAGTTTGTTTAACTTTTTTTAACATGATTATTAGATATGGTATGTCCTCACTTCATTATTCAACAATCTGGCCTTTTTTTTCCTTTTTTTTGGTAACATTTTCTTTTTATTCCATTTTTGGCTGACTCCATTGTTTTTGATTATCTCCACCTCTAAACTGTGCCCTTTCAGCTCGACATCAATTGTAAACTCCATCCAGGAGGCAGTCACGGTAGGAGATTGCTTTATTAACTGCTGCTTTCGTGAATCAGATTTGCCAATTTCAGATTGTAATCGCAACTTTCTTGAATCGTGATGTAAATGCTGGGTGTCAAAAGACAAACGGAAGTTTTCTTCAGCCAGATACAAGTCGAAACTCCTAGAAGAAAGAGTGAAAGAGCTGTAAAGACTTTTATATGAATGTGATAGATTGATGAGGAACAGTATTTTTGCAGTAAGTGCCTCCTTTTCCAGTTAAAGGCCTCCTAACTCCAGCAGCCACACTCCATCTCCAGCAGCTATCTCTATGCACGGAAGACCTAATCAGCAATTAGTGATTAGCTATGTCGTGCCACCATCGTAACCCCACCACAGTGACATTTCCTGGCGGCTGGGTCTCCGCTGACTGACAAAGACTCAGATGAAGCAAATATGGCCGCTCATTACGTCGTCCGCCCGCTCCTAGCCTCCTCTTCCCTCGCTCTTTCTCTAATCATGGTCGAAACAGACCTCGGCATTCAGAACAAAGGGCGGGTGTTTGTTTTTTCGCAGGCCTTTTATTTCAGGCGTGTTCCTCCGCAGTGCGTGTGCTGGCCTTTGATGTGTAACACAGCAACGCTCGCCTAGGCCGGTCCGGGCCCTCAGCGAAGCGTGCAGAGAGGAGGGAAGAAGGGAGGAATACAAAGGAGAGGAGAAGTGTTTTCTTTCCTTCTCAATCACTGATCAGGTTTTTTTTTTTCTTTACAGTTGGGTATTTTACAGAGGGGCCTTTCATTTAGCAGCTCCGTGTAATCAGCTGCTGTGACAATGAACTTTTCAACTTCAGCACACAGGGCAAGACCTGATGTGGGCCATTTCTAAGTTTAGCTCAAACAAGTTAGACTTGTAACGACGGTCATATTTTTCTTTGCCGATCCCAGCTGCTGATCACGAAGGATTCTCTACTCCCTTAAGTTTTTTGTTCTTTTTAAAACTTGTTTGATCCTTATTTGATGATGTATCTATTGAATACTTTTTTATAGTACGTCTAGACAGACTCTGAATCATATAAAAGTACATGATTCCTCTATGTGAGAAACAACAAAAGTAGATATGGCAAATGATGCTAGAACTTGATGGTGCTGATTGTCTGATAGGAGGGAGTCCCCCTCTCTACGAGAAAGAGACAGACAGATGATGAAGCAACAGAAGCAGATAAGGTGGTGTTACACGATGAGTCCCCCCAAACATACATTGACACACACATGCACGCACCTCTCCATCGTCTGCTGGATTTGACGCATGAACTCACGTGGAGAATGCCAGTGTGTGTGTGTGTGTGTGTGTGTGTGTGTGTGTGTGTGTGTGTGTGTGTGTGTGTGTGTGTATTCCGTGTGCATATGCACGAGAAAATCAGAGAAGGTGTGAAAAGTCTGACTTGTAATTCACCTCCTCCTGCATAGGGGTTAATTCTTCCTTTCCATCCGGCTTACTTGAGATTTAAAAGAAGGGGGCGGGGGCTGAAGTGGCAACAGATGCGTAAATGTGCCTGTGTAAAGATTCAGATGTGTTATTAAAGCCTCTGCTGCCTTTCCCTCCTCTCCATCCACCTGTAACCTAAAATCTGTTAATTGCTTAATGATTTTGAGCACAGCCCCACTTTCACATCTGCAGGGAGGATATTCATTTCTCTTCTCAGCTTGTTAAGCTCTCTGTGTTTTTGCAGTCTCTATGGGCAGGAGGGAGCTGTTTGGAATAACACATCTACAAAACAAACCAAACAGACTGTTATCAGGCTGGGATCAGTCACACAGACAGTCAGTAAGAGCTCTCTGTAAAGCTGTTTATGTTCTGTGCGCTGGTCCACAAGGGGGCAACGTTTGAAGGCCGAATGTGTGACATAATTATAGTGACCTGACATGTTTCCCACATACTAAGCAGGTTTTGAGTGACTCTGTTGAAAAGTGACTCTATTAAATATACTCAATGAGTGAGCATGCATAGTGAGAAACAGCACTCTGAATGTAAGCTATTTTCCCACACCGCACAAAAGAAAATCTGCATTCTGACAACTTTGAGAATAACTTATTCACTTTTCCACAGTTAAAGCACTACATAATTAAAAC
Organism: Scomber scombrus; assembly: GCF_963691925.1. Lineage (NCBI taxonomy): Eukaryota > Metazoa > Chordata > Actinopteri > Scombriformes > Scombridae > Scomber > Scomber scombrus. The sequence continues at coordinate 6,881,604 of NC_084974.1, forward strand.
CTATTAAGAGTTAGTGTGTAGTGTAACAATTGAACCGTTATCTAGTTTATGTATCACAACTAATTTCAGGGAGACAATGGACGCTTATTCCATTTTAGTAACAGCCACAAACTCTGATAGCAGCCATAACACCTCACATCCCTTTCTCGGGGTGTATCACTCCACCGGTTACAGTATTATATAGTCCCCACCAAAACACAAAACTGTGTACTTTATGAGCAACACAATGTTTGTTGCATAGTTAACATTCCTTCATTTATGTACACTAGCAAAGAAAATTAATCCACAACATACATCTAAAAAAAAAAAAAAAAGAATCTCATTTTATAATAGCATGAAATTGAAACAAAGCTTTGCTGATGCTTGAATTAGTACCCAGCTGATCATGTAAAGACTGAATATCATAAAAGAGGAAGAGGAGAAAAAGAAGGAGGATGCTGTTACTATCAGCCTTCATGGATATATTCTCTTATAATGTCTCCATATGCTCATTTGAAATGCTTTATTGTTACACCTGAGATGTGCTCCATATTCCTAAAAAAACACCTCTACCTCCAGCCTGGCTTTATATCAAGCTGTTCCATCTCTCCTCTCTGGTAGCCAGCTCTGGTAATACCATACATGCCCTGTAAAGGCTCATAATTGCCAAGTGCTATTAGATGGCCAAATGGGATTATTTCTTCAAAAGAAACATTAGCTGCCTTTAGGAAGGAGTGTGAGGGATTGGGGGGCTTGCCACCCCCACCTAATCTAGCAGGAGACCCCCACAGTCACACTCCTCCACCTGGCTCCCATTACCCCTCCTCAAATCCCTAATCCCTCCGTTTGTTTTCCCGGATAGAGACGGAGAAGAATGGAGGAGAGAGCAGGCGGAGGAGGAAAGGGAAGACAGGATCTGGGGTCATGGGTGATGGTGATAATAATGATTTGACAGCTATTTGCCAGCGCTGATTTACAGCTGCTTAAACTTTGTGTTCATAAAACATGACACGTAAATTTTGCTCCCATTCTTATTTAGAGGAAAGTAATGTGCAGCTTGTGTGTGTGTGTGTGTGTGTGTGTGTGTGTGTGTGTGTGTGTGTGTGCGTGTGCGTGTGTGTGTGTGTGTGCGGATGGCCTCAGCGGTCTCCACTCTTTAATAAAAGTATTGTTTGTGTTTCTCCTGATTGGGAACACATTGGGCCTGGGTCGGGCCCTGCCAGGGCTGGGGTCCAGGGTCTGGGGCAGACCGGGGGTCCTGTTCTCCGGGGGTCTCTCCTCTGGTCCTTCCTCTTCTCTCCTCAGAAGTCCCGTCTGCTCGGGGGGCCACGAGGGGCGGCGGGGTCGCCCCTGAGAAGTGTCCCGCTGCGGGATGACCCCGCGCTGCCTCTATCAGGGGGTAACCTTAGTCCCCTCCTGACGGACCCCCTCTCTCCCCACAGGGATGTAATACACACACGTACACACAGACACACACACACACACATACACACACAAGCCAGTCACCAAACAGCCACACAGGGTGATGAAATACACGTGCGGACAAAAAAAAAAAGAAAAATCAAATACCCAGCCATTGTTCTCTTTGTACCAGACTGTGAAACACACACACACACACACACACACACACACACACACACACACACACACACACACACACACACACACACACACACATTCACACCCTTTACTCTCCCAACTCCTTATAGCCAACTTACACAAACACACACGCACACAAACACACACATTACCAAAGAGACCATCATGCAGGTCGAACTCAGCTGCCTGTGTGGCTTCAGCTTTGTTGTCTTGACGACGCCCTGTGTTAGAGATCCCCACATCTGATAGTGTTAACATGATCAAATTCAAGCTGTTAGAGCCATGTAGCTGAGATGGGAAAAAAAGAGCAAGAGTGAGGGAGATAACAGGAAAAGAGGGCGCATTCAAATATCCCGTGGTCAAAAATGCTCAGAATTAAGAGGCCAGATAGCAAACGGGGAAGCATGGCAGGAGAAAAATGGTCATTAAAGACGGGAGAAATTGAAGTCGGGGATGAACAAAGAAACCACCGTCCACCACACCTCTGCGCAGCATGAGCAACCAACACATGGACTCTATATTAGCTCATGGACTTAACAGGCAGCAGCAGTGCTCTGACATGAGCTCATGTGTTTGGACAGATCTGCTGAAGGTTTAAGACCAGTACCGAAGCCTTATCTGATCCAGAGATAAAGTATCACACTAAGAATGAGAGGAAACACACACACACACACACACACACACACACACACACACACACACACACACACACACACACACACAGAAAGAGAGAGAAACAGCCAGTGTGAATGAATGGTCATAAGGAGAGAGAGCGAGAAATGTGGCTTATGTATGGAGAGAGAAAGAAGAACGGAAAAGAGACGGCCTAGCTGTGGATAGAGACTCAAAGAGCAAAGTGGGTCCTGGGAGACCCCCGGCCACAGAATGTACACTGGGTGTGTGTTGGTGATGATGTCAGTGTGAATTACAAATGTGTGGATAGATATGAGAACAAAAGTCACCACGGGCCTCAGCGTGTGTGTGTGTGTGTGTGTGTGTGAGTGTAAATTATTTTTAATCACCAAATTTTATGAATGAATGTGACATCTGTGTATGTGTGTGTGTGTATACATGTGTGTTTGTGTGCTGTATTATAGGCACGGGTACATGCAAATAGTGTTGAATTCCACTGTCTGAAAATGTTTAATCTCACATTCGGCTTTAAATTGTAATTTCTCTCACTGCAAGTTTTGGATTCTGTTTTTAAGGTGGAATAATTTAATTTGTTTCCGATGACTTTCTCATACAGCTTTCATTTTAATGGCTTCATTTTAGCCTGGCTTTGAACAGATGGTTCCTATTCTTCACTAATTCCATCACTAATCGTTTGAGAGTTTGTCCCATTGCAGTTATTAAACTTCGGCCGGCACTTTCTGCTGAATTTATCACGCTTAAATTAACAACTCCATTCAGAGCTTACATTAAAACTTCAAATTTTTTTTAGAGATTCGTTTGTAACTGCCCCTTTAACCTCTTGGAGTATTTCCACTGTTTATACTACACGTTTTCCACTGGTAGCACACTTGCCTTTTCTTCCGAATTTTTGTTTTTCAATGCATTTTTCTCCGTCTTTGGAAGTTTCTGTGAGTTTTGGGGTGTTGATATTTAAAAAGAAGCACAATATGGCACATCACTAGATTTTTTAAAACCAATTCACAGACTTGATCCCCCCCCCCCCCCCCCCCCCCCACACACACACACACACACACACACACTTTCTGAAAAACACGTAGTTCATATCATTCTTTGTTACATAGCTGCAGATTCTCCAGGCAGTTATTCTTAAGGACTGTTTCCTGAAGTGACATGTTATAAATTCGACCGTTCTACCGAAAACATGCATACAGTGGCTCCGGCACTTCTTCGGCATCTCACATCAATTAAATTTGACTTGTTGCCCATCTGTATATCTGTCCATTATTGTTCCATCGCATTTGTAGACAGCACACATCAGTACCAGATCTGAATAGCCAGAGCTTGCCAATGCTTTGGTGCCCAGCGTGATGTTGCTTCCTGCAGGAAGAGGGAGAGCGGAGGAAAAGCAAAACAGGACATCTTCAGATCTGTCAGGGGAGCAGCCCCTCTCCTCCTCTCTGCCCTCAGGGGACAACGCACCAAAGGAAGCGCTCTCTCCCTCCTGTTATCCCCCCTTTTCTGCCCTCGCCCCTGCTCCACTCTCCCTGGGACAAGCTCTCCCTTCTGATTACTCCTCTTTTTCTGTGTGATAGTGATAGATGTCACCTTGCATGATCTGCAGTTGTGACAGCCACTGTAATTTGTCATCACTGTAGTGATATTTTCTGTTCGAATTCCTATAGTGTTTGAAAACAGTATAATCGCACTGTTGCTTGCTTACAGTAAATATTGTATATTATTGGAGTGGAATCTGACCGTATTAGAGATAACTAATAGCCATCAGCCTTTATCTGATGCTAGCAGTTTTGTTGTTGGTTATATTAAATGTATTGTATTTTTGTCTATATCTGTATGTGTATATTGGTATTTTATCACTCTTTTTCTCCTGATTTTGTTCATAATATTTGACTTAAAATCTTCACTTGATGTTTTCTATTGGGTTTTTTTTATTACTGTCATATGTTTATCTTTGTAAAGCACTTTGCAACTGTTAATTTGCAACTGTGGAAATTCTTTATAAATAAACAGTATTTTATTATTATTATTCTTCTAGTTTCTCAAAATTAAGATTTTTTTTCCTAAACACAATTGCTTGTTTATGCAAAGAGGATATTGTTACCGCTCACTTCATAAACATACCGTAAATTCTCTCTTGTCTTTTACATTTTAACACTCACTGTTAGAACTCTGTACAACTTTCACAAACAGCTAGTATCATGAAAAATTACATATATATTAAATTCAAATCATAATATATACATCACTGTTTTTGCTCCATGTAGTTATTTTCACACCCATATGTACAATGTATTAGAGTATATGCAGAAACTTCCACACATAGACATTTTAAGAAAATGTTTCACTTGGAATAACAATTTGTGTGATGTTTTTTCCCACAAAAAGTTAGTTTAACAATTCTTTAAATTATAGCTATTCATTTTCCAACATCAGAAAAACAAAATTACATGAATATGCAAATATTCTCCAAATGTTTAGCAGCTTGACTAAACATGTGTCCCACTTCACTCTAAGCTTTCCAGTGACTCACTCTAGTGACTCACATTGAAGTAAAGCAGCTGTAAGCAAGCTCCTGAGTGCTTGAGAGGAGATGCAAACATGCTTTTAAATAGTTAACTGAGAAGTATAACTATCTTATATGGATCAATACTCCAATTACCTGCATCTGTTATTTTTGTGGATATTTTTCTGCATTTTCCAGCAGTAATAGCATTAAGTGATTATAACTGGCCCAAGTGGAGCCAGATGGGATTCTGCAGTGTTCCAGTTGGAAACAGTCCTCCTAAACTGCCTCTCATCCTCTTGCTCCCAGCTAGCCCGCTCTTTAACCATCGTCAAGGTTACCGCAGCCACTGTATGCATGCCGTTTGTGTGAGCGAGCGAGCGTGTGTGTGCGTGCGTGTGTTTTTGTCTCTTCATGCGAGTGTGTTCCATTGCCTGGTTTTCCTGTTTGTTATTGCGGTCATGACAGAGGCAGGAGAGCTGGAACTGAGGAGGTTTGTGTAGTGGTGCTGTGTGGGAGCAGATCCTACGGAGAGTGACACTCCGTTGGCCGAGCGCAGTGTGTTTTAGCGGTGCGTGTGGTTTCGAGATCTCATCTTTATCCTATATTTACTCAAGTCTGTAGGATCTGTTTGAAGTCTACGGCGGTGGCCTCGAACATCATCTCTCAGCATTCGCAAAAACATTGTGTGCCAAAAGAAAATGATGGCCAAATCCAAAATGAAGAGCCTGTGATCGACTTGAGTGTTTGTAAGTCCCTTGAAGATGTTTGTGTGGTAATTCATTACAGTTAAAAAAACAGTAGCCTACTATTTCTACCCTGATATTTACCCTACCAGCATCAAAGCATTGAGTCAAAGCCCCATACTTTGTCAAAACACTTAAATCCTTTTTTTTGTGCATTCTACCATGATGTCTGCAATACTGTAATCTGCCTCATTTCAGCCCATATCCCCTTTAGCAGTTGTTCCTTTTCCTCATTTGTCTCCATCTCACTCCTGATTGACCAATATGTGTACATGTAGCAGCACATCCAGCCACAATGCACGGAAGACATCTCCCGCCTCAGGCTTCTGTTGCATCAACGAGGGAAGACCTTCATTAGCAAAGTAGCATAGCAGCTACATATGACGCTCAATGCATAACCAAGAGATGGCGAGATAAAGGAGCAACGCTAGAACAATAAAGAACATTGATGAGACAGAAGCAAACCGGTAGAAAGACCATAATGGACAGCTGGTGTTCAGTGGAGACTGCCTGGCTTCCCCTTGCTCGCTTTCCATGAGGTGATTAGATAACATCTTTTTCCCTTATTCACCCAGACCCACATACACTCTGCTCTATTGTACACCGGTAGGCTGGTATTTCAGGGAAAGGAAGAATAACCTTGCCCGGTTGCCTTAACAACGCTGCTTTTCAACGGTAGGCTTGCAGGGTGTGTGAGAAAGAGAAACAGAAATAGAAACATTAGTGTTTCTTCAATTTGGACAGCAGCTACGATGCAGACAAGGCTTGAATTAGTAAAGTAGAATGCGGGATAAACTAATAATCTTCATTTTAAAGTGCTCCTTACATAAAAAATGGTTAGGGTTAGGGTTAGGGTTTTTTTATGTCAAGAGCAGCTGTCAAGTAATGTTGGTGGTGCTTTAAAGGACGACCAAAGTTGAAAAGGTTAAGATGAGATGAAGCTATGAGTATGAATATAATGGGGCCTGTCATACAAGAGAGCCATATTGACAGGTAACACTTCCACCATGTCCGATATCATTCCTCACCAGGCTAACATGCAAGACCACCAAAGCGGAGTAAGCGCCCCTATAGCGCGATATATCTCTGCTGTTCTGCACCATTAACGCATACTGTCCTCAAATTCAGCTCAACTGTAAAGGTCACTCTATTCACTTCTGATTCATCTTTCAACTGCAGAATCCCCCCCCCCCTCCCCTCTCTCCTCTACCCCTGCCCACATCAGGACAATGTGTGAAGGAGATGGTGTGTGTGTGTGTATGCATGTTCCCACAAACACGTCCTTGCAGCTACAGTTTAAAAAAAAAGAGAATATGCAAAGCCGGTGTTTGAACATCCTCCTCCTCCTGCCGCGCTCCCTTGTCAGGGCCCGGTGCTTTGATCTGTCTTCAGGGTGTCAGCTGGCAGCCATGTTTGTTTGCCCAGCGAGGTAGCCTACCTGTGTAATTACCTCTAACGAAGTGACTTGTTTTGATTTGGCCTGAAATCTAATCCCCCCAGCCGGGATGAAGACGTGGAAATGGGTTTTGAGGTTACTTGGGGATTTTTGGAGTGCGAGTTTTCGGCCGTGGCTGTGACTAGTTAAGCCCTTTCGGGGGTGAAAAAGGTTCATCTGGTGAGCTTTGAGGAAGTTTACATTGCGAGGAGGAAGGTTTTTGGCCTCAGTGTGAGTTTGGCTTGTTACTGTTCTTTTATTCACATCCACCCAAGACTTTGGATAATCGGCTGTTACCGCCCAGCACACCTTCTTTTTTTTCCTCATTCGCACATCCTTTCACCCCCCCTCCTCCCCCTCTATCTTATCCCTCTCTACACCTCTCACATTAATATAAAGTGTATGCACAGACGCAAAAAAAAGAATATAAACACATGTTGACTCAAAAGTTCTCCCTCAGCTCTAACACACGTGCGGTACACACATACTTGTGCTCCTGTGAATCATTTAAGCTCTGGCACCGGTTCAAGAAAACCTCAAAGAGAATCTTGTTGGCAGGAGGCTGCAGCACTTCACCTCTCAGTAAAGGTTAGCGAGAACACAATGTGGCTCTTCTCTGCTCCGTCCTCTGTTTTCACCTCTCTCCTCACCTCCCTCTTTAACTCCTCCGTTACAGTCGCTCTTTTCTTCCACCTTTATCACATTTATTACTTTTAATGGCCTTTTAACGTCTCGGCTGTTGCACATGCCAGAAAATCATTGCATCTATCATGACATCTCTTCAGGTGTTTACCAATACACCCGCATGCACATATGAAAGCATATTTCCAATTTTTCAGCTAAGGAAAACAGAGTATTTTAAGGATTTTTATCCTATTTTTAACTAAAGAGCTATAAAGTGAAATAGTGTTTTTCCTGTTTATAACACCTGTGTGCAAGTTGTATTTTTGATGGATAATGTCCTTGTCACAGGATTGCACTGTGTAAGTCCATAGTGCTTCCCATAGGCTTCCTGCAGCCGTTAAGAAGTGTAAACACGCCGTGCCACCAAAATACATGTCAAGTTCCATGCTGCAGCTAATGAAGGATGGTGGTTGGGTGGAGGGGGAGATAGACTCTCACACAATGATCTGAGTGTTTGAAGGAGAGGGGATGGACTGTACAAAGTAAGGAAGTGTCCCCCACACACCACCCGCTGAACATCCCCCTTAATAAGACATTTTCATTATGGAAGCACATGCACGCATGCACACAAAACACCTCAAAAGCGAGACCATGTGTGTATATGCACATGTGTTTATGCCTGTGTGTGAACCCCCCCCCCCCCCCCCCCCCCCACACACACACACACACAACCACCACCCCTCCCTCCCTCCTTTAACCTTAATCCATGCGGGCGGGGATGTAAAAGAGATGGAGAGAATCTGGTGGTCGCTGTTTATTTGCTCTATCTCCTCTCTTCTCTCCGAGAGGAACAAGAGCCGTGTTGGAGGCGCTGCATGAGGGCTAAGGGTACATCCTTCTTCTTCCTCTTCACCTCATCCCTCCATTCATCTGTCCGTCCTTCTTCCATCCCTTTCCTGCACCTCATAAGGATTCCATTGAGGAGAGGCAACGTCTTGTTGATGTTTAATCGTGCAGGCGAGCCAGATGCTAATGAACCAGAGACCGACCCAGTGAGATCAAACTGGGACAACCAGTGAGAGACGTCTCTCCCAGCAGCATGTCCAGGACACATGTGCTACTCCCCTATGAGTCAATATGAGACAGCGAAGCATGTTTTATAAGACTTAAATATGTAATGTTTCAATCAGTGCATTAACTCACACACATCAGTCTGTGTTATGCTACACATGTGGCATACCTGCAAAGAAAAAAAACCTATGGAAGTACACAGGGATGACCAAACTCCTCAAGCAGCCTGCTTAGTCTTACTGCTCATTTAAAAAGTCATTTAGATTATTGTATTTATGTATTTATTTAGCTGTTAAATGAATCTGACCTCAAAGAAGAATTAATTAATAAACTAATCCCACATCAAGAATGGAGTTCCATCCCATGAGCCACAAAAATGATTTGCAACACCTTCATTTACATGATATTCTCACAACATCATTCAGTTGATTGATTAATCTAAAATCTGGATTGAACTCATGCAAATTCATTTTCCAAAAACTGCCATCAGATTTTTTTTCTTATCTGATGTGCGTATGTATGTGTTATTACTCAACAGTTCAGATCAGTGAAACTTATATCTACATATATTATCTTTAAACAGCAGAGGTTACCTTATATATAAAAGCCAGTGTAGACAAACTGTTAATAATAATAAATTGTCATGATAAAAATATACAAGTTGTGTATTTGAAAACAAAGAATTCTTCAATATAATTATACCTTTAGATACACAGTATATGCATAGCATCATGATTGTTGTTATTATTTTCCTAAAATGGTATGTATTTGTTAATAATAAAATGACTAATAAAATAATCATCACCATGCGCATGACACTATTATATTCTACACATTAAAACCGTATTACATATAATACATACAGTAATGATCCTAACATGATATTTGAATTAGAAATGGTAACATTATCTCACTGACATGGTCTTACCTTGCCGGCAGAGCCTCACTGAAGCCTCTCCAGCGCGCGTGGTTTTTTCTCCGGTCCCGACCTGACCCGACGGATCCGTCCGCCGCATTCCACAAGCACGCGCTATCATAAACATCCTAGTCCCAGACCTGCAAGGGCAGGAAGTGCGCGAGGACAGGAATTCAACTCTTTCAAATGACATTACGGCCCGTTACAATGATTGTTGTAGGACTACCACACGCACACCGCGCGTTTGTGGGCCTATATGTCAAATAAAGGATATCACAGCAAAGCTTTAGGCTCTGTGGCTTTATGACATTAATGGCAACATCTATATACAATAAGTTGCATATAATAAATGGGAAACTACACTAGAATATTATATACTTTTACTGTGGACTCTACAAGCCATCACTCAGCTCATAGTCATATTTATAGGTTAGGAGGAATTACAGTGCTGCAGCCTCTGATTGGCCACAGGTATATGTTTATTTAAATGTATACTATGTACTATGTATGTGTATATGTTTATATTTATACATAATATTTGTATGTATATAAACATTAATATTTTATCGTTTATGTCTTTTTCATATTTTTATCTTTATGACTATTTTTTTTACCTTCTATGATTGAATCTTACCAGTTAATGGCTGAACTAATCTAAGAGAACATACATTGCATTTCACTGTATTGTATGCTTCGTGTCTGTGACCTACTTTGACTTGACTTTGACCATTATTGTTACTGCTTTACATATATTATATCATGTTTACATATAAAACGACATGAATGCAAATTAGTTACATTTTACACGTGTTTCTAAAGGTGTGTGTGTGTGTGTGTGTGTGTGTGTGTGTGTGTGTGTGTGTGTGTGTGTCTGTGTGTGTGTGTGTGTGTGTGTGTGTGTGTGTGTGTGTGTGTGTGTGTGTGTGTGTGTGTGTGTGTGTGTGTGTGTGTAGATGTATGTGTTTATTAGCAGTGTGTTCTGGATCAAGTGATAACTTGAGAAAGACTTTTTAGAGGATGTATATTTATCTAAGAGAAAAAACATGAACTCTTCTCTGTCTGTGATATCAGTAGCATTCTTAGTCAATGGAGAGCCTGATTGTCTCTCTAATCTCACACTGCCCAGAAAATTTACATTATACATGATTTACAACGCAATTACATCCAAATAAATGAATCAAAAACGCATGTGTTATTTCACTCACATTTGTGCTTGCATTTATTTTTTTTAATAATCTGGCCTTATGTGGTATATTGTAGCTAAATTCAGGGAGTTTTTTTCACGTCACTGGAAAGGTGTCACTGCAGATTAAGTTATTATGGTGAAAATAAATAATATATCACATATTACCAGGAATATATCGAGAAACCACGTGTCATTTTTTTCCTTGTTTTTAATGTTAATATGTATTTATTTATGTATTTATTGGCCATCAATTCTCTTTTTTTCCCCACGAAAGCAGGCTTTACTATCAAATGAACATTCCTCACCGCCTCACTGAAGCCTACAGGCAGGTCAAGTTTCAGGTTCCTTGTTGTGTTTGTGGATTGTGGACTTGCTAGTTTACTGCTTTGTTGTGACTTGACGAGCGTCACTGCGGCGGCTCCAACCCGGAAAGGTTGCAGGTAGTAATGGAGGAACGGAGAAATAACCAAAACCAACAGCTTTTTTTTTTTTACCTGGAGAGAAAACATCAGTAGTCAATTATTTCATATTTGCAATAAAAATAAAAAACATGCATAATTAAACTAGATTGAAATATATAACGCTGGTGCTCCAAATGGGGCGTTCAGGTGAAATAATGTTCCCTATTTGGGAGGACAGCAACTGCCATCTATAGGCCTACACTTCCTCATAACAAGTTGGCCTAAATAAGCTTATTATAACTACAAAATATTTATTTCAAGTGATCATCTAGACAGAACAGCCTCTCTCACAGGGCTATATTTTCATTTACATGTCCGTCCTTGGGAGAAGTTTTTAGCATTTAGCCTGTTTTAGTAGTGATGTGTGTGTATGTGTGTGTGTAGGCGGTTAAATTGCCATCAACAAGGGGACACTTTAACTTGTCTGTCATTTTTATAGCTATTGCTATATATACATAATGATAACTGAGCAATACTAAAGCAAAATTAAAGATCTTCCCTCCCTTATTTGTGTGTGTGTGTGTGTGTGTGTGTGTGTGTGTGTGTGTGTGTGTGTGTGTGTGTGTGTGTGTGTGTGTGTGTGTGTGTGTGTGTGTGTGTGTGCAACAAGGGAAGACGAGAAGACCACAGACTTTCTCTGGAACAATAAAAGAAGACTAAACAACTCCCGAAATCATGAGGTAAAACAAACACATAGCGAGCTAGGACAAAGGGGGTCTATTTTGTGGTTTCTACTTTATTTTTACAAACTTATAAACCACTCCATCATATTTCTGACGGTTTGGTTTCTTGTGAAAGAACAGTGACAAACTTTATGTAAATTAAAACAATTTTAAAACAGAAAATAAATGGTTTACATAGACTCAAAGTTAATAGAATAATTTGTCCACACATTCCATGCAGTATTAATGTAACACACTGATAATCTCCAATTTATAAATATTTATAGGCCTATATATATTTTTGTTCCAACCCATTTTTTTTTATCATTTTATAAATGTGTAAATGATAGCTGGATTTACCTCAACTTGTGTAATTTGATAGCTTTATAAATGAATATATTGAATGATGTAATATTTTGACCAAGCCAAATACTTACAAAGATAATACAAAGCGAGGGTATAATGGTGCTGTCGAGATTATCGGGAAACGCTCTTCGCCTTAAACATGTGAAAAGACATTGAAACAAGAAATAACATTGCGTTGTGACGCTTGAAACTGTGAGTGTCCGGTAATTGCACGTTGAGAGATGGTTGGCTCTCACCGAGGTTCAGCTGCTGTGTCCAGGCTGCACACTGGGTGCAGGGTGATGACACACATGCCAATGCTGCTCCACCTGCACAACACTCCCAGAGCACGGAAATACACTCCGAGAGAAACCCGAAGGGACCCACATGGGTGGCCAAAAGGAGGGGGGGGGGGGGGGGGGTGGATGTACACCTCTCCATGCACCTCCCTCTCAATGTGGGTTAATTAAGCAGCACTATCTGTACAGACTCTCTCAGAGCTGTGTGCATGCAGCCGTTGGCAAATGTGCGCGTCTTTGCAATGAGATGAGGATGTCAGAGCTTCCATTTGGAGAAGCTTCCTCAGATATATTTCACTGTAGTTGTTTGGAACGGATTTTGTTTTAAACTGCTTGTCCAGGCTGGAAAATATGAAGTAAGGTAGAATGCTGTATTTCACTTATCATATATCAGAAAATTTCCCTGAAATGAATCATGGAAAAGAAATATATTCCAATAAATAAATAAACAATAAAATAAATGAAAATATTTTTAAATGACTACTTTCTTTTTTTTTTCTCCCCAGAGCTGGATCCAAATATTTCATATTTTCTTTTTCTGTTGTTTATATTGTGCTGTGTTCTTGCTGTTAGACTCATACATCATAAAAGAAAAAATGTTTTGCAGCTTTTTATGTCATTAAAATGAAATCAGTGTCTAAGCTTTTAATATACAATATAAACAGATGAGATAAGTGCTTTGAAAAGTAATGCAATCTATTAAAATGATAAATCCACATCCATCGTTAACAGCATTGGATGATTTTCAGTAATTGAGTAATTAAATGCAAATGGTTGTTTAATGTCCATAATGAGCTATTTTGACCTAAGTGTGATAAAAACGTATTTCAACAGGTTACTAGAAGCTGATTATTATTTCATTCACTGTAACCACCGGAGGCGGAACTCAAATGCTCGCAAATCACCAGCCACTACGTCTCATTGGAGCAGAAGCAGCCACTCAGTGGACCTGAAAAAAGAGAGGAAAGGGCTGGGCTTCTAGAGTCGCAAACCACAACTTGGGTTGCGCCTCCATCAGAAACCAGTTTAAAAATAATCGCTGAAGAAAGAAGAAGGTCTGGTGCATGTCACCTACTGGGGCGCAAAATAAAACTTTCTCTGTGCGTGATTTGGGAGACGAGCTTTAATCCGAGGCGCATCTTCCAGTTGTGCAACGCATCATTCAGCTCATCGAAGTTGCAAAGCGCGCAGAAAGTTGGGGCTTTTTCTCAAGCATTTGGACTGGACTTGTTTTGTTTTGGTGTGCGCAATGATGGCCACTTACCAAAACCCGGAGGATGACGCAATGGCACTAATGATCCACGATACCAACACTACCAAGGAGAAAGAGCGACCAAAAGAGGAGCCGATCCAGGACAAAGTCGTGGAGAAACCGGACCCGTCCCAGAAACCACCGTACTCCTATGTCGCTCTCATTGCCATGGCCATTCGGGAGAGCACAGAGAAGCGCCTCACTCTGTCTGGTATTTACCAATATATAATCAGTAAATTCCCCTTCTATGAGAAAAATAAAAAAGGTTGGCAGAACAGTATCAGACACAACCTGAGTCTCAACGAATGCTTCATTAAGGTTCCGCGGGAGGGCGGCGGGGAGAGAAAAGGGAATTACTGGACACTCGACCCAGCCTGCGAGGACATGTTTGAAAAGGGGAACTACAGGAGACGCCGCAGGATGAAGCGGCCGTTCAGACCTCCACCGACTCACTTCCAACCAGGAAAGTCCTTGTTCGGGGGTGACGGCTATGGATACCTGTCTCCACCCAAGTACCTGCAGTCTAGCTTCATGAATAACTCCTGGTCGCTAGGCCAGCCGCCCACCCCGATGTCCTACACATCCTGTCAGATGGCCAGCGGTAACGTGAGTCCGGTGAACGTGAAGGGACTGTCAGCCCCCTCATCTTATAACCCTTACTCCCGGGTGCAGAGCATGGCGCTGCCAAGCATGGTGAACTCTTACAACGGCATGAGTCACCATCACCATCCAGCGCATCCCCACCATGCCCAGCAGTTGAGCCCGGCCACCGCTGCACCACCCCCGGTTTCCTCCAGTAACGGAGCGGGCCTTCAGTTCGCTTGCTCCCGCCAGCCCGCGGAGCTCTCCATGATGCACTGCTCTTACTGGGAACACGATACCAAACACTCGGCGTTACACACGAGGATTGATATTTAAAGTTTACCAGAAAAAAAGAGAAAAAACGGTCTGCGTAAAATAAGGACACTTGAATGAGAGTGAGATTTAATTCCTGTGATTTCAAAACAGAACCAAGAGTATTTTTTTTTGTTTTTTTGTGAAGAGACCATTCTGACCATGCTGTTTGGGTCCAGCTGACATCCATAAATGCCAAATGGAGAGGTATGTGCGAGTTGATGTTGAGAAGGTTTTACAAAATGGAAACTGGAGGTAAAGGAGTCACCAGGACACATCAGGTAGCACAACCTCTGGGAGCCATTTCGTGCGCCTGTATTACACTTGGACTGATGGCTATAACTTGGTATTGTAGTCGAAACTGTGCTTATGAAAAAACTTTTCATTCTCACGGGGATAGACATTGCTTCAGTTGTGTGTTATTGGTATGCGTAATGATTTCTCTCCACTTTACGCACGGCTTATCTTTAACTTTTTGCAAAAAAGAAAAAAGAAAAAAAAATGAGACGTGAAACACAAGATGCCCTAATTAAACCAGTGCTTTAATATGTAATTGAGCTAAGAAACCTGCACTGAGCAAAGGCCTGCATGGTAAAAAACCTTCACCTCCTGTGATAGTTGTAAACCTTGTCCAGTTAAAAAAGGTGAAAGTGTGGGTATAAGAGATCCTTCAGACTGCCAAAAAAATTACAATTCAGGGTTTTTCATATTTCTTGATTCCATCTGTATGTATGATATAATTTCCAATATGACATCAGCCAGTGCCAGGTTTTGTTTATCTTTCTAATTATTATTATTATTATTTTTTACGTGATTAGCTATATCGTCTCATTCATGTTGGGGCCATGTTTCATTTTAATTAGCACTTTTCACTATTTTCTAGGTTTGTGAATTTCTTAATAAACTTGTTTTTCTTAAAGTAATACAGTGGTCATGAAGTAATGTTTTTTTTGTACTTTAGGCGGTGATAACCACTGTTGGCATGCTATGATCACTGAACAGCAACAAAACAACTCTGTGAGAGTAGGTTTATTTATTGATTTATTTTACAGAAACACCAATGATATCATTTTCGGTTTAAAGAGTACAGGAGTAGGTGAAGTTTGACTCTGCTGTCATTCAACTGTTTAATGAAATGAGTTCAGACTGATATTGACTGAAATTGTAATCATCTCAACTATTAAGGGCCGATTTAGCTTAGTGTTTGTAAAAAAAATTATATCTTTTCATCTCTAATAATAACAATCATAATCAGAACAGCAATAATGATAATAATGTACATTTGACAGTGTCACTGATCCGTTTTTGTCACAGCATATTTTTTATTTCATATTTTTCCTGTAAATGTCTTCAAGCTGCAGAACTACTTTACAAAACAACAACAACAACAACAACAACAACAAAACATGCGTCAAACACAAATTGAGTATTTCGTGTTTCCCATAAGATCACTACACAGCAACATACAGTAGCTTATTTACTTATATATTTCAGACCGTGAGGTTTTATTTTATTTTACGGCTCAACACAAAGAAATAACCATTGAAACAAGTGCAGAGTGTGTCACTTTAAATCTGATTTGTCCCCTTGCTTTAATGAAGAATTTAAAATAGGATATTAACGCAGCTGTCCCCAAAATGCAACTGGACTTTTAGTAAATAGTTGTAGTAGCCTATAATTAAAAAAGCAAAACAACCATTATAATAATAGTCTTCAATATCATGGTGAAGAGATACCAGTATATGAGAATAGATGTATTTTCTATCATTGTATTTGACCCGACGGCTGCCAACCACAAAGACAATAATGTCATTAATGCCGTTTACTAAATATTAAAGAATAGTTGAGGAAATAAGGCCAACAAAGACAGGAAGACAGGAAGCGTCATTTAAAAAAAAAAATGAATACATGTGAATCTCTTAGCCGCTCATAAAAAAACATTTGTAGGGTTGGAAAAAGTGACATCATATAAGCTCCAGTGGTGAATTCATCCTGTCTCTAACTAATGAAGAGAAATATTACAGTCAGCTCCTCCGTCCTGCTCATGTTTTAGTGTGAGATAAACTGTTGAATCACGTAGAAACTTTCCCCCGTGGACCCCAGAGGATGATCCGGCGGCCCCGGGGCCAGGGAGCCTCTTGCTAAAAGAGACATGTTGACGAGTGAAACGCCTCATAAATACACCGACTGATCTCAGCTGCGTCCCCTCCTATTATCACAACGCATCAGGATCTCACAGATACAGCCATCTGGTTTTGACTTCGACTTTCAAGGGTGTACCACTACAATACATTTACTGTTTTGACAGCACCATCGCAGCCATCATGCACAGTTCATTATTATTATTATTTTATTTTTTTTAAACGGAACAATTGTAGGATATTATTTCTTCACATCTAATAGCTCGATGTAAATTAAGTTATGGGCTCAGCCTTCAAAGATCCCCGCGTATATTTTGGCGCCAGAGTTGACGCTGAATCCCAGCATAGTCCCGGATCTCCCGTGTATCTACACATTCACCTTGATCCACCCTGTCTGCTCTGCAGCGACTGTCAAACACAGACTCATCATCTAACACAACACAACCAAAAACACACTGTAGGCCCACACACTCTTCTGCTGCAAGAGGAATCAATGACCCGACACATTAAACCCACATAGTCTATGCAGCGCTGGCACTGGCCTATTCACATGAGCTTTTATTTCCATTATTCACTCCTGCAGATACCGCTAAACAGGATATATGACTTTGAGTGATTTAAAAAAAAAAGTGCTTTAATATTTGAATCAGTTAAGTGTATTTTGGGCACGAGTTTCTCTATTTGTGAACATTACACCAGCCTGCAGATTTTGATCCTCCTCCAATTCCATTCAGGTAAATGGGGCAGCATAAATAGAAACAGCAATAATAGTTCAATAATAAAGCAATTTATCATAAGGAAACATAAAGACGCAGTTATTAAAAACTACAAATGAACAGTATATTTTAAACGATGTTTTTATTTTATTTATTAAAACACATTGAAACACATTAATTATGTTTGGATGTTTTTCTTTTCTGTAACATATCCAACATTTTTTAAACACACTGGTAAACTACAATTTGATTTCATTTAAGTAGTTTAACAGGGTAGAATAATGTTAAGAAGTCCACAAAGTACAAAGTGACAAATCATCACGCACACTTGAGTGACTAATTGAGATTTCATTATGTCGTTCACTCATTAGATGAAAATGAAATAAACTTGCATGTTTTATTTATGTAATTTCTCCATGTCTTATTCGTTGTTGATAATGCATGATCGAAGCGCGTGACACTTACCTTAAAGGACGTTTATTTAAAAAGTTAAGATCTTTACCACTGCAGTGAGAGACTTCAATCCGTCTCTTATAAATGATGCATGAAGCCATA
Organism: Scomber scombrus; assembly: GCF_963691925.1. Classification (NCBI taxonomy): domain Eukaryota; kingdom Metazoa; phylum Chordata; class Actinopteri; order Scombriformes; family Scombridae; genus Scomber; species Scomber scombrus. The sequence continues at coordinate 6,899,642 of NC_084974.1, forward strand.
ATCATGCTGCAAACATTGGAAGCTTTAATTGGACTTCTGGGCTAAACAAATGGAGCATGTATGTACTACAGGAGAAAAACAAAGCTTCTTCATAGCGTTCATAAATATCTGTACATCAACCAGCCGTCGGGTTAAATGGCATGTTAGAGTCGTTGGCCTAATAAATGTGCACTGGTGAACATAACATGATAATCCCAGCTGAGCCGCGGCCTCACTCGGGCACTCTACCACTTCTCCATTCTCCTGTGTGCAGGGGAGCGACGGGAGAGCCTGAAATGTAACTGTGTACATTCTCTGCTTCCTCACATTAATGTTTTGTAAACAATAAGGAGATAAGGGCGCGTTTGAAAGGCAAGTGTATTCTAAACACCCTCCTAAAAATAATAAATACAAGTGTTTTACACGAAATTATGTTTCGACGAGCGTAACTATCCTTTACACAAACTATACGGGCATAGATGGATTTAATGATTTCGTCTCGAGTTAAGGTGAATGAAATGTTGTGTTTTTTGTGTGTGTCATTGCAAAAAAATATTATTATTATTTTTAATTCTGCGTTTACTCATAAAGTAGATGTTGTTATTATGAACCTAAATGATATTACAGTATAGCTGTTAAATAAGATACAGACTATATAATATAATAAGTTGTGGTTGATGGTGCAGTCTGTTTGTATATCTTGCGTTACGCACTGTGTCTGTCAAAAGAGGTGACAGTGAATGAGTCATTTGTTAACCGATCAACCATAGAATAAAATGTAACTCACGACAGGAGCCAGGCACGCACAAAACAAACAGAAACCTTGTGACACAACACCTCTGTAAAAGGAATAAATTGAGTTCATCCCTGGGTGCTCGGCCAGGCAGGTGTGCCTTTGCACAGAAGGGTTGACAGTTCAGCTGGGCGGCCGGGAACAATGGGCCTGCATACAGGATGTCTCAGGGACTGAGAGAGATGAGGCCAGCCGAGGTTCATGGCTCCTAACACAGGCCGGCTTTAAAATATATGCTTCTAAAAAATATTCATTTACACTGATTATAAAGCCAGCAGGACTGCATCCATTGCTGTATGGATGTGTTGTTTTGTTTATGAATAATACTTTATTATTTTAAACCATGGGTGTTTAGAATATTTACCACTGACAACATTCATGAACTGATTTCTGATATTAAAGAAGTTATTATATACAGTACCAGTCAAACGTTTGGATACACTTTCCCATTCACATCAATGAGAAAGTGTGTCCAAACTTTTTACTGGTACTGTATATATTTGAAACATTGTGACTATAGTTTTCTCAGGAGATAAAGCCTGCAATTCCATCAGAACGTTTGACTTTTCCATTAGAACCTGCCTCCTTCTGTAGATGTGTTACCTTCTATAACACATGCAAATGGGAATATGCGTTAGGTGTTTTTACGCAACAGCTGCGCAACTTATCACATGTACAGGCACACAAAAAAATGTGTGTATGAATGAGGGACATAGCTGTAGGTGACGAATAGCGGTTTTCTATTAATCCTACATTATTTCTCCTCGAGGTGAAAAGGTTTAGAGCCGTGTGTGGTTTTGTTTTCATGCGTCTTTTCCGCTGAGCTCGTAGTGAATAACCGTGATTGTATCCTTTGTTGTGCTCTCTGAGATGACAGATTATAATCAACAAGACGAATGAGGTCAACTCATTGTAGAAGCAACACATTTGACCCCCGCTTCTTCTTCTACTTCTTCAACGCACACGCACAAGCACGCACTCGCGCTCACACACACACCCACACACACGAGCGTATACCTGGAAGCGTTCCGGGCATGACAGCTTGCATGCTCTGCAGGGCGCCGGCGATGCGACCCGGCCGGTCAAGTCACACGCAGGTTGCAGGTTTTCCAATGCCTGCACACAATTGAATTCCTGGCATTCTCGCTCATGTTTGAGATTGAAGAGCAACCGTTTCCACTTAGAAGCGGCGCACATCACCCCAAACCCATTGAAAAGGAGAGTGGGGGTCACCACTGTTTGGTATACATCTGCTCCAAACAGGAAAATATGCAAAGATTTGATTCGCAGAAAATCCGGCAATTGTTCAAATCAGCACGAGTTTTCTTTTCTTTTCTCTCGTCTTGGACCAGAAATACTCGAAGTTTCATTCTGTCCGCTTCATGATCCGTTTTCTTTCGCATTACTCAACGTAGAGCTGTTTATTTTCTAAACGCGTCTATTGGTGGATCTCCAAAGTAATCAACTTGTCACAGTGATCTACGTGATGTTTTCAAAGTGACTGCTGATGTCTATCTGGATGACAACCCCGCGAGACAATGGATAACATGTAATAACTCTTTATTAAGCCAAAATAATTACAATAGAGTGTGTTGATATACCAGCTACAGTTTATAAATAGGAACCGTGCGTTTGTTAACTGGGCCTCTGTGGTCAACAGAGGTTCATCAAATGTCTATAAATACACGCAAGAGTCATCTATTCAAGGAAAAAAAAGATGGGACTGTCATCTATTCAAAAAAGGAACATCATCACCCATTGACCTCTGTTCACCCTCAGCCACCACCGGGGCCACTGCACTGTCTCATAACGTGCCATCGTTGAGCTGGAAGTGGTGGGAAGCTGATAAAGAGGATTGGTGAATAACACCATGCATGCTACAAAAAAATATCCCACATTTCAGATTTATTTCTTTTAAATGCAACATTTTTTTCCCACCCCTTTCACTTTTAACTCTCTGGATCAAGGGTATAAAAAAAAAACAACACTTCACTAAACAAACTGGTTTTGATAATGACATATCAACCTCCGAGCATTAACTGCCAACAAACCTGTTAGAACAGACAAAACGCGCCAGCCAACATTTAAGCAACGTTTGGCTTGAATGTTAATTTCTGCTGTGGCGGAACTGGTCGGCTTATACTGTAAAGGGAAGTGCGATAAAATGTTTCCGTTCTCTTGATTATGAGCTGCAAATTGCTTTGTCGGGACTTAAATGGCAGGTCTTTTCCCATCGTGCATTGATGGAGAGTCTATTTTTAAACCCCTTTCCTTTCTCGCCCCCCCCCCCCCCCTACCCCTCACCCCCACCCCCCCTAAAAACTTCCGCTGGGTTGGCAACAAGAAGCTATTAGGGATAACTTTTCTCCTGTTAACATTCCAATTAATCAAAGATGAAACCAAATTCCCACAGGGATCATTAAGGGTCAGCACCTGTTCTCCTGATACTTCTACTACTACAACAGGCCATATAATAAACTGGTACAACTTCATGGTCAGACTTTTTTTGGACTGACCTCTGGGGACTGTGTGTCACTGCAAGCCAGTCATACATCAGCCCTATCTGTAATAGAAATATAACCTTTAAATCAGATATGAATGGCAAATATCTAATGACCTTTTTTCACAACCAAAACAATTCCGAAATGCCTCCTGAGTCCTACAATCAGGATTTCCTTAAATTTCATAACAGTGCAGCGTAGCCCTATTAGGATACAAATTGCAAAAGAGGTAATACTCAGATTTAATGACACATTCAATTAAATTAAGTGTTGGTTCAGTCAGTTAAGTTGTTATTGTAATATTTCTCCATCAAACGTGTTTTCCAGTGCCATATTCTAATACGCCGTTTTCTTTTCATGATAAGCTTTGTGAAGTCCGTCTCTTTCTGTATCAGCTATAATATACACATGGAAAACAGGAAGTTTGCCTCAGGCCTGACCCTCACCCCGCCTCTCCCATCAGGCCTACATGCCAACCCCGAGCCCCAGGTCAGCTCTCAGACACTGCAGTCCAATTTCAGCCATATTTCTTTCAAGCAATTACATACCTCTTGGCAAGGCCTCACAATTAAACAAATGATTATATTTTGATATCCATAATTATACGCATTCACATAAGGTACCCTTTCAAGTTCAATATGCTTTTTATTACACGCTTATCATCTGTGATGAGATTATGCACAGTGTGGGTTTGGAATGAGTTAGGGTACATTTAATCGAATAAGAGGAGGGTAACTCAGTAATGGAACCATGCTGGAACCAGAACTATACTGCAGAGGCTGCTCGCTTTGAGCCCAGCTTATGTTTGGCAAATTTCAGACAATGAGAACGTTATGAGGGGAACTCTGAGGGGAGCGCCTCTAACCCCTGCCCACCAGCAGGTCAAGCACGTGGCACATGACACAAACTCACTGCCACACCACTGATGATGTGCACCAGGACATACTTGTGGCGTAACGACATTATTAAAGTGTACATATCTCTGGCAAATACTAGCTTGACTTGATCATTCGGTTTGGATCGTGGTGTTATCCGTTCATTCTACACAATTTCTCAAGGCAGCTGGCTCCATAACACAGTAAACAGGCGAGTATCCACGTGCAGTAATGACACTGAATACCATTATTCAACATTTATTGAAAGCAGTCACATTGGGAACCTAATTTTTTACAGAAGTCACCCAAATCTGCTCACTAAGGAAGAGTTATCATTCCTTCTCTCTTGAAAAGGACTCCCAGCTGATATACAAAAGTGTGCTGTGTGGATCTCTGCTGCCCCCTTGTGATATGAGAAAGACTGAAGCACCTCTCCCAGCTCTAAGTGCTGCATGTTATGCTACCACACTTAGAGACACCATGAAATTAGGAGAGAAGTCTACATCAATTCAGACTCAAACTTATTGAATTATTCAGGTGTCCCCTTTTTTTTTTAAAATAATAGATGGAAAGTGCTGGAATGTATATGTTGGATGGTTTCAAAAAGAAACAAAAGAGTTATATGTCTATCAAGATAAATGGCCCTTAAATATACTAGTAATAGCTATGGATAGTATCCTAATCTATGACAGATGTTGTCATAAATGGATCCTTACACAATGTGACCAACACACTTCTTACACACACACACACAAACACACACACACTGATCAACAGAACAGTAAGAAGAAGGGCACATTGGATAAGTGATTTAAGAGCACCTGCATTTTCAACATGCGCATGGCCATAATCGTGCCAAACTCCCAGTGGAGAATGTTTGGCCAGTTAGGAATGACTTCATACTCTGAGACACTTGATAAATATGGGCCCAGCACTTGTTTTCAAAAGCGATAAACCTCTAAATATAAAAGACTTACAGCAAGAGCCCAATGTGTAAATCTTTGCCATAGTGGAAAAAATCAGGGCACATTTTGACATGTCACATAATGCAATCAGTGGTGGCTGAATGCCATTTGAGCTGCTTCAATTTGAGAGGTCCTGATATTGTTCATGCTGGCTCAGTGTCACACTGTCACGGCTTACTGAGATACTTAAACAGAGCTATCAAAATGTTATTAGTTACACCCTTTTCCTACTGTGAAAAGCCAAAATGTTTGCAGAAATGTTGGTTTCGGTATTCTAAGAAGATCATTTGTGCCCGTCATTGCTTAGGTGCTAGCCCTTTAAAATGTATTTAACAGTCAACTGCAGATCAGACTTTGGTTGTACTGGTTAGTATTTGGGTGTGAATGTGTGTATTACTGAGTGGGAGCAGGGCATTGCTGTAAGGAGCATGTATAACCAGACATTTGGTTATTATAGAATGGATTCTACCATAGGTTTTCACTGATGAGGGCACCAATGTATATCAAATGTAAACAGGCACTTGTCAGACCTCTAACATGAGTATCATCCCTATGACCCAGCCCCTTGACTTGTGTCCTCTGTAGTGGACATTTAGTTCACATGCATCTCCTTTTACTGCTTTCATTTATTGGTGTATTTTCAAAGATATTAGATTCACAACTATACTACCTGGGCTTCCTGGGTGTCAACATGATCTTATAACCAACCCTATTAATTTCTCTTCTCTATAAATTGACAACAAAGTTTTCTGAGCTTTGGCAATCCATTCTGTTTCAGTAGAAAATATAGCCTACTTAATTATTTGCAACAAACAAGCTAGTGAAACAATCCAGAATGATAAATAATTACCTTTCTCAATCAAATTAAATGTATTCTTGGATTAATATCACTACACCACCATCATTTTCTGTCTCCTAAATTTCGCCGACTTTTCACACTAAAAAAGTCCTGTAAAATTAAAAATTAAAATACATTTTAAAAAGTCTAAATTGTAAGATGTTTTTGTTGTTGTTGTTGTCCTAAATAGTTAGGAAATTGCAAAGAAAAACAGAAATTGGAGGACACTTTTTCCCTTGGTTCCCTGGAGGATATCAGCCCAGTGACTTTAACTTTGAGGACATTATTTGATGAAAACTCATTTGGCCACCAGAGGGCAGCAAAGCTCATTTTAAAGGCAACCAACACACGCTATACTGTTTCAGACTCCACGTTTCATGAAGATAAAACGTTCTGACAATGAATCATGACAGTTACTTAATAAAGATATTTCATGCCTCAACTCGGTGCTTGATGGGGCTGACCTGCGTAAAAGATCATAACTTGCCAAATAGATGGTCATCTACTCTAAAGTGATCGGCTTGGGTTATAAATTCACTCCAGTCTTACTTTAATTAGAGGTTCATGAGAAAATGTTGCGTTTCCGGGTGAAACGCAGCTCTGAAGTTAGTTTTGTGCTGGTGGTGTGTGGTTTAGAAGGAAGCCGGCTGCACTCCATGCCTCACCCGGAGAGCTGCAACCAGCCAAAGATAAAAGTAGAGACAATACAACCAGAACACAAGAAACGGTGACTTTCACAATAAATGGTCCAAATCCTGCACAGAACTGCCTTCACACACACACACACACACACACACACACACACACACACACACACACACACACACACACACACACACACACACACACACACACACACACACACACACACACACACACACACACACACACACACACACACACACACACACACACACACACTTTTAAAACTTTTAAAAAATGTGGTGGCCTATGAGCATGATTTGTGATATCACAAATAGTTTTGAAGCCAATCCTGATCCAATGTTCAATTTATACAAGTGTGATGTGGAAACTTGAAGCCTCCAGAGCACAAACACTGATAATTAATTTTACAGTGAAGACAGAGACATCTTGTCTCCAACAGTTAAACCTCTTAAATTATCATTATTTGCATATTTATATACTCTGAATGTTTAATGGGGGAGAAGGGATCAAAACCATTTTAAGGATATCATCAAGATCAATCAATCAATCAATCAATCAATCAATCTTTATTTATATAGTGCCAACTCACAACAAAAGTCATCTCAAGGCACATGCCTGGCTGGCCCTAACTATAAGCTTTATCAAAAAGGAAAATGTTAAGCCTACTCTTAAATGTAGAGAGGGTGTCTGCCCCCCGGACCCAATATGGAAGATGGTTCGACAGGAGAGGAGCCTGATAACTGAAGGCTCTGCCTCCCATTCTACTTTTAGAGATACTAGGTACCACAAGTAGGCCTGCATTCTGGGAGCGCAGTGTTTTGGTAGGTTCATAAGGTACTATGAGCTCTTTAAGATATGATGGAGCCTGACCATTTAGAGCTTTGAAAGTGAGGAGAAGGATTTTAAATTCTATTCTGGATTTTACAGGAAGCCAATGCAGCGAAGCTAAAATGGGAGTAATATGATCTCTCTTTCTAGTTTTTGTCAGTAAGCATGCAGCTGCATTCTGGACCAGCTGGAGAGTCTTTATCGACTTGTTAGGGCAGCCTGATAATAATGAATTAGATAATTAATTGTTTAATATATTTTTATTATCATTGTATTTCATTATATAGACTGTAGATAATTATTCCTAGATAATTATTGCGCTATGGATTAATAACCTTTTCTATTTACATTTTCAACTATTTTATTCTATTTGTGTGATGTGTGCTGGACGGTGCTTACATGTATCACGTGATTAATACGCATTTCTTATTCCTATTCTCATATCAGACACAAATTATTACTCCAAACAGAGTATTTTGAGATATTTAGATAAATAACCGCTGCAGTACAGCAGCACTCCTGCAGGCTGGGCCTTTTATTTTTTAACACGCTGAGCGGAAGTGCTGCTGCTCTGTCACTGTGTGGGACTTGACGCTGTGGGAGGAGAGTATGAGGAGAGGAGGGAGCGGAGGGAAAAGCAGCAGCGGCGGCTTCACCTTCTCTAACAAACAGGAAGCGAGACGGAGCGCGCTCTCCTGTCCACCTGAGACACATCTGTGTCCCGCGTCAGAGACACACACAGCCGGACTGCACCTGAACGCTCCACTGTCGCAACGACTTTTCTCATGTGAAACTACGTCAAAGCAACAGTAGCTGTCAGCTGTTCGTTCGTCCGGTACATTTTTTTTTTTTAAAGCTACCAACACGACAGAGTGAGTAAAGGTAAGTCCTTCACTGGTTTTTACACGTCTCATGTTAGCACTCTCCTCTGGTTTAGTGTGCACGTCACGCCAAACTAACTGCATGAATGTGTCTATTAGCTTACCTTTAAAGACAAATCATAACCATGACAACTTCTGCGAGTACACAACACTCAGTTTGTTCACATTCGACATGTATTCAAAATAAATTGCTGTCAAATGAATGTGATAGCTATAAACAGACATTCAGTCAAATGGACTGTGGTATTAAGAGTGGTGCCAACAGTTTTTAAGTTGCTCACTGTGGATTCATGGCGAATTTAATACTTGATAAGAGAGTTGTTGACTTGTACTGATAAGCGTGACAACAGGAGACTACACGATTTTCAAGCCTAGTTTGATTAATGGTGTCTTCGTGTGTGTGTGTGTGTGTGTGTGTGTCTTAACCGAGGTGAATCTGATAAATGCTTATACACTGTAACTGTACTGTTGCGTTTTGGGCCTTTGAGATGAGTTTTTTTTTTTTTTTAATTTCACAATAAAGACCACAATGACAGAAGGATTGTTTTTAACTGGCTTGGTACAGCTTCTAAACTTGCTTTTTTTATTATACACTAGTCAAATTAGCACATTTTATGTCTCCTCTAAAAAGTTTTCGTGTGACAGATTCCTCTTTATAATGAAGTAGTTTGCATTCTCTTTCTGGGATCATTTATTTTGAAAATGTTGGAGTTATTTTTCCCATTTCGCTTGTGGTCCTGATGATCTTCTTCCCCACATTAAGAAACACTAGGAAGAAACCAATAGCAGTGTTTGGATATCATTGGGACTACTTCACTGATGACCGTTATATTGTTGAGAAATAGACAGAAAACAGGGGGCCAAATAAAGAGGATGTGAAACTTTGGGGGTTTAATTTATGTAGTCAGCTTTTCTGTCATAAAAGTGTCACCTTTTGCTTTTACTTCATTCAAAAACAGAAGTCAGCAGCGGTGTTAGAGTTGAGCTGCTATGTTAGCTTTACATGAACCTCCTGTTTACCCAAGCTGATTCAGAAAAACCTTTCATGAATCATCAGTTGAAGACTGATCTTGGTTTGGGTGGATAGTGTTTGTCTTAACCAGTCATATGTACTTTATGGACTGTAAGCAAGGTTGAAATAGGAAGCGAATCATGAAGACGGCTGGTGTGTCACAAAGAGCAACGTCTCAAGAATTATTGCCCTTTTGATGCAGATTTCAGCATGACCGATTCTTTTATAGTAACTCAACCAACTGTACAAACTGTATTGCATGAGTGACACATGCTTATGTGGAAATTGACAGATTTTTGCATGCATGCTTGCATTATTTGGATAGTGATAACCAAAAATATCTTTAGGCTGAGTTTTCCTAGAAGCTCCACTCAGCTCTTTATTTACAGTAAGCCAACAGAGGTATTTCTAAATCAGAGTACAGTTTAAGGTCAATTGAAAGTATTCAGTAAGTGTAATATAATGTTACAGGCTACATGCTGCGTGGGGGAAGATGTAACAAAATGCCGGTTTGCTGGTAGGTGTGTTAGTGTTTGCCCTCGTGTGCAATTGCAGCACATCTCCAGCACTTAGCCTAACCTTTTCTAACTGGTTAGCTTTAACATTTCTCTGTTGGTCACCGTACAGTTAATATCTTTGGTTGTATGAGGCCATTACAGGCTGTGTTTCAAATCAATTGGATTTGGAGGATTTAATTCACTGTATCGAATAAAAAACGATGATCCAAGTGGTTGTTTTTGCTATTTCTCAGTAAAAGTAACACAGAACGTTGTCCCGATCATGATATAACCCCCCCCCCCCCCGCCTGGCCTGAAGCTCATGTGTTCCAGGTGGGTGATGGCGGAGCGATCATGGCAGCAGTATTGTATGTGAGGTGAGATTTGTTCCGATTGTCCACGTGTTTGTTTAAGCACCTAAAACGCTCACAAACACACGTAACCTTAAAGATAATTTGACCTTTTTAGTAGTCTGATCTCTGGAGTTACAGCCATTTGTCATAACACGCTTTTAAAACACACACACACACACACACACACACACACACACACACACACACACACACACACACACACACCACACACACACACACACACACACACACCTGTGTTCTCCCTCACACGTTGAAAAAAAGAGAAATCCTTAAGAGCCTGAAAAGAAAAAAGGAGAGATTGTTTGTTTTTGTGTTTGGCACAGCGCTACCGCTTTAAATGTCACTGCCCAATCAGTGCATTTGATGATGTCATTTTAATCAGGCAAAGGCCCAGGCTGCCCCGTTTTGGGCGGGGTCTGCTGTCAGGCCCCCTTCTCTGAGGTAAAGCGAGAGAACACTGATAAGGCTAAACTTGACATCACTCTGTAGACATCAGCCAACAATGCAGCTATTTACTCCAAGCCAGATTTAGTCCCAAAGCCGGCCTCTCCTGAGAAACTGGGCACATATGAAAAGAGACTTCTAAATAAGTGTTTCACGAAAAACGAAAGTGGGTGGTGGAAAACAAAGTTGTGTAACTGTGGTGACATCCCTCTGAATCATTATGAGCTTTAAAACAGTTTTCTAAGAAGTTTCCGATGCTTTGGTTTTGCTTTGGTACCTGAATGATACAGGCTGATGTAACAGAGGGGGGGGGGATAAAAGAAAAGAGTGTTTCTGGTCTCTGTGGCCAGCAGCATGGTGAAATGATGAGGTGAAGTTTAGAGGAAGGAGGCCTGCAACTAATACTTTACGCAGCAGCAGCAGCAGCAGCAGCAGCAGCAGCAGTGTGTTTGCTGCCAGTAATCAGAACAATAATGCATTTTATTGGTGTGTTTTTCTGGGTGCTTAAAGACTTAAAGGCACACTGCAGGGCGGTGAAACTAAACATACAGTGCAGCCTGTTAAGTATTTGAGCAACGATTGTAGTTTTCATTGCTTTGGCTCCGCTCCACCATGTTTAATTCCAAATGAAACAATGACTGTGAGGTTAGAATGCTGACTTGAAACTTCGGAGAGGGGGGGGGGGGGGGCGTTCACGTCCACACTGGGTGAAAGGTATCATAAAGATGAAAGTCAACAACCTCGGTGGTGTTTCATTTCCAATCCTACGTGCTGGACTCGAACAAACATAGACAAACACAGACTGCTTTGTGTACAAGTAGGGTTCAGAATTCAAGATAAAGTTCAAATTGGGTAATTTGAAGTTTTTAATATGGAGAATAACTGCTAGCGGCGCCTCTTAGCGTCAGCAGTGTATTCTTTTCTACATTTTTGTACTTTATGATTGTGTTTCACTGACTACCTGCTGCGTTATAGTGCTGTTAGATTTTCTTTGCTAAACTCTGAAAGCCAGAAGTATTTAACTGCTTAGTGCCCGAGCCTGAGCAGTGGAGCTGGATTAGATAAGATTAGAACAGCACGCTTACATAGAAGACCTACATATCCTTTTCAAAAGACCCGCTTTTGCAACCTGAATTGTGTATTCTGTTGTCGCTTTCTTTGTTTTGGAGTGAAACACACCTGTCTCTCTATGTGTGTGTGTATTGCATCTGTCACTTATTATACTACGGTACTACCCATTATGTTTTGTCCCTCTCTGCTCCTTTATCTCTCTCTCTCTCCCTCCCTCCCTCCTCTTCCTCAAGCTATCTCCCCATTCACACTTCCTGCTGTAGTTTTAATGTAATCACCTCTCATTACAGTGAAAGGCTTGCAAAACATCCTCCCAGAGAGTAGTACGACAGAGGAGTTGGTAGATGTTGTCATCTTGTGTGTGTGTGAGCGAGCTGACTTTCACTATTTTGTCTTTAAAAAGAAACGTACAATCTCATCCACTAGCGGCTCCAACCATGGAAAGGGAACATCCAGTATTCAGTTATACTTAGTGCAGGCTGGATCCTACTGCTTATTATAAAACTATACATAGAAATGGGTAATTGCCAGAGCAAGAAAATGTGACTGTGAGATGAGAACGGCCTGTTGGAATTCTCCACTTTTGCTGCACAGCAGGCCGAGACCTGCCAAGGAATGCAGGGGAGACAGCAGGAGAGGGATAGAGGAAGATGCAGTGAACAGAGAGAGAGAGAGAGAGAGAGAGAGAGAGAGAGATGAGAGAGAGAGAGAGAGAGAGAGAGAGAGAGAGAGAGAGAGAGAGAGAGAGAGAGAGAGAGAGAGAGAGAGAGAGAGAGAGAGAGAGAGAGAGAGAGAGAGAGAGAGAGAGAGAGAGAGGAGAGAGAGAGAGAGAGAGAGAGAGAGAGAGAGAGAGAGAGAGAGAGAGAGAGAGAGAGAGAGAGAAATATACAAGAGACAAATCTTACATAACGTGTGTACACAGTAAGGTCATGAAGAAACAGCTGCACAGTTAGCACAACATACAGCAGAAAAAAACAGATGTAGTTAGATGCATTTCTGGCTCGAGACACATTTAGACACTTCAAATTCAAGATCATCAAGATCAAGAAACAGAAAAGCTTCAAATCCTCACGTTTGAGAATCCACAACCACCAAATCACATTATTTTATTTTCTCGAAATTGTAATTTCCCATCAATCAGCTTATCGATTAATCGCAGCTCTACTAGAAAACATACAGTCGCTATCTTGAGTCAGGCCAGTTGTGAATTAAAATAAGAAGTTATCACCCAAACAAACATCATGGCATCGTCCATCAGTTAACACATGCAGATCCCTCTGACATGAGACCCGCTACACGCTGTTATGTGTGAGGCGGACTGTCGTTGTGGTACGCTAGTGTGAAAGCGTGACATCTTTTGACTTGGCCACCGAGCTGACTAGCAGCTTAAAGGGCAACCTATAAATGGAAATGTTGAGATGCAGTAATGTACACTGGTAGCTTCTTGTGTCAGATTCCTCTGTCCCAGTTATACAGTTTCCTTTTGCAATAACTAGAATGAGCGTATACTTAAAAATAAACATCTTCATTACTGGAATTGATGGTTTTGTTCCAGTTATTCAATCTTACAGTGAAAGCATTAATATATTTAATGAAAGCATTACGCATGAACAGATATCAGAGAAGCATGTGAGGTTAAACATCTACTTAAAGCAGAAAACAGAAAAACAAGCCGTCTGACTACATGGAGGCTAGTTAATGAGTCACAGAGACAAACACTGACATAGATGGAAGATGAATGTGGGTGAGAGGATCAGAATTAAAGCACAACATTATTTATAACCAATTCATTTAAAGTTTAGGATAACAAAACAAACCTGATGCTTATTGGCCGAGGTGGAAACAAAAGCTGGCTATGGATGACAGAGCACATTCCTGGCTGGACACTGCTCATATGTAAACAAGACATCTGCTTCATATAGTCTGCAGGCTAGTTAGAACCATCATACCAACATGATTTAAATCATTCAACTAAATCTAAACTCTTAATTTAATTTGACTTCTTTTCATACACGATATTCAGTTTATTTACATTCACTGCACATCTAATGAAATGAATCAACTGAAGTATCTGTTAGTACATGTCATACTGCAATGGTTAACTGGATATTATAAATTTTTTTTTTATGATAAGACACAACATAGTATCTGGATAATGATGAGCAGATGTAATCTTTTTCTAATCTTAAATATGAATCAGTTATTTATAGAGGGGAGACATTGGGAGGAGAGAGAAGGGAGAAAATGAAACAGAGAAGACAGAATTTGAGGACAACATTTATTTAAGAGTATAAAGATGAGCAACAGGATGGATGTACAGTATATTAGGTTGTGAAATATCATATTGTGTATCCCTGCAGTTGTTTTCAGAGTCATGGGTTGCAGTAATGTGTCGAGCAAATAGATGAATAAATAACTTAAATGCAGTAAAGCACTGACCTCTGACAGCTCCCTGTTAGAACCCATTGGTTAGTTTTAGGTGAAACTTGCTGGTGACTTAATGGAAACTAACAAATTCAATGCATGACACATGTTTTTGGATACAGGTACACAAACGTACTAACCCCAGTGTGTAGAGGGAAAAAGTCATTTGGATTTTCAGTCTGTATCAGAGCCAAGCTGGACTTTTAAACTAAAGATCATGATGAAAAACAGATGCCTTTGGCTAATTAAGAAACAGAACAGAACTTTTTATGATTATGTAACATTTGGAAACTCTCTAATAAACAAAGATAACAAAGCTGTCATATTTTAACAGCTGTGGTTGCAGTGGTTAGTAGTCTCCTCCTCACAGGTAGCTAGATGCAGCAACCGCAGCATCTCTAGATGCATAAATAGTGTCGGGAAGGGCTGGGGGGGGGGCTCCAGCCTCCAGCCTCCAGCCTCCAGCCTCCAGCCTCCAGCCTCCTATCTGAAACCTGAGAGGGCAAAACCTCAGCTTCACATCTCTATGGCAACACTTCCTCACAGCGCAGGATGCAGGATGACACATACACACTGTGTCCCACACACGCTCAGAGAGAGAGAGAGAGAGAGAGAGAGAGAGAGAGAGAGAGAGAGAGAGAGAGAGATAGAGAGAGAGAGAGAAAGAGAGCGCGCATCATGGCTTGTGATATGTCGATATGCACACAGCCCTGTGGTTGCACATGCATGTTACATACTGCAGCTGTCTTTACAACATTCCCCACGTCTCCATACATAACTAGAAACTGGTAATGCATGTCACTTTGAAAGTAGTCTCACAGGGTGTTAAAACGTCCCGAGTATGTGTAGGCTCAAGCACTGCCTTCTCCTTATTTCTGGCTCTTTTTTTTAACCATAGATTACCTTTTTTTTTTTTAGAAAGAGATGATGGTATTTGTCTTCAATTGCAGGGGCGTGTCGTCCAACTTACTGCTCGGCCGCTCTCATGATGTTATAGTGTCTTAAAGTCCGCAGGTCTGGACAGTTTCTCACACTGTCAGCCCCCCTTTGTCCCTTCTGTTTTTCCTTCCTCCTGTAAAACTAGACGTCTGTATTACTGATCTCAGCCAGCTGCATCATTGTGCGTCTGTCTACATTGTAATTATGGTGTGACACTTTTTTTTGTGTGTGTGTGTGTGTCTCCACTGAGCGAAAACACCAGTGTAGTTCCGCAGCTGTGAGACGGGACCTTTGCTCCGTCAGACAGCCGGAAGGTAACTGATTTACAGCAACTGAGAACTTTGAGAATACACACACACACACACACACACACACAAACACACACACACACACACAAACACACACACACACACACACACACACACACACACACACACACACACACACACACACACACACACACACACACACACACACTCACACTCACTCACACTCCACCCACCTAAGGGGCAGCCTCACAATAGCAGCTATAAATAGAGATTGAAGCAAGCAGCTAAATAAAGGGGAGTCATGGTGGGAGGAAGAAGTGGGTAAAGGCCAACGGTTCAACTCAGACACAGAGGAAACCCATAGTGCAAAAACTACACGTAAAGAACTTCATCCATCTTTTTAAAAAACGTTTTTTTACTAATCTGTGTGTTTCTCAGCCACGAAGGGATTTTAACACCCCACCGTGCTAATGATCGGGTTGGTATTGTTTTAAGAAATAGACAGACAGTGCTCTTTTGTGTACGGCGAGGCGGTGATGACGCATGGTCAAATGCAGCTAGCCCTTCAGACCACACTTGGTTTGGGGAGTGCATAAAATGTGTGTGCTGGCGCATTCCTCTCGCATTCCTTTAGCATGTTTTGAGCTCATTAACTAAATCGTCTTTACTCACCGTGATTTCTGACTGTTTTTCCAAAGCGTAGCACGAGGTGAGGTTGATTTCCTATGAGAATAAACAGTTTGAAGAGAAGTTGAACATCACAATGAACATATTGGCTTTAGCAGCTTCCTAGTAATAGTTGATTTATTGTGTTAGATTGTAGAGGTGTTGCTTTTATTTCCTTTTTAAATGAGAAAAGTTTGTCCAAACTTTTGACTGGTGCTGCATCTATGCTTTAATTGCTTATGTTTAAGCCCTGAGAAGTCATCATCAGGTACAGTAGGAAGAGAGAGGTGTAGGGTGTCAGGAGAGGGAGTGTCAACCAGGTTTCAGATTCGGTTTAATATGCAATGCTCCAGGGCCCCAAAAACCATCTGTTTACATTTACAATAGGAGCTTTCACAGCCCCTTTATGCCCCTAAAGGTCACATGGAAATTAGGGATATTCATGACAATAGTAAAGGGTGAAAGCATGCCCCCACCTCTCCTTCACACACACACACACACAGTGATTGCCCCACATGACCAGGGTGTTTTGTGTTTGTGTTTGTGTGTGTGTGTGTGTGTGTGTGTGCATGTGCCCCAAGGTGAAAGAGAGTGAGCGAAAGGTTGCCCTATGAAGCCCCCAGTTGTCTTAGGATTGCGCATTCCTCTCATTCCTTCACCAGAGGATGGGTGGAGGAGAGGAAGGGTGTGTGTTTGTATGCGGTTATGTGTGGTGGGACAGAGAGAGAGAGAGAGAGAGAGAGAGGGAGAGAGAAAGTCATATCAAAGTTAGATGCTCACTGCAGTGTTTGTACAATGATTAGGGTGACAAGAGTTTGGAGGGAGGCTCTGAGGAGGAGAAACTCTATCTTTGAATTTGTGTGGGTATGTGTGTGCGTTCTGTCACAGGCTACTTTTGGGGACAAATTTGAGATTTAGGACCAGTTAATTCGGGGTGGCTTGTGCAATTGGGAAAATGCAGATTTTTGGGTGCAGCGGTTATGGTTAGGATAAGTCTCCAGAATATAAATGTAAGTCTATCTAACGTCCCCAGAAGTGACCATGGTGTGATGTGTGTGTGTTCGGTTAGTTAGTCATTTAGTACAGAGTATCATGTTTGTGCAGTAGCCTGAATCCTTTTGCGTAAGTAATAACAGTATATACACTCGAAACTTGGAGCTAACGTCACTAACCAATACACTGTGCATTGTGCTGTGAGCTGTTCTAACACAGAAATAACTGCAGTTTAGCAAATGACCTCAAACACACTGGTGCAGTTAAGCATAGCATTTGCCCTTTACTAATGTGAGTATACTTTTTGTCATTTGTAAAGATAATCCCTTACACTGAATATATGAATACATAAACACATTGAAGCCACTGCAGATGCACTTCATTAAAGGTCAACTAATATGAACAATATCATCATCGGTGACACCAGCACATTTAATTTAGTTCTTATCACATTAGGATCTTACTATCTGCTTTGCTCTTCTTGGAATTTAAAAAGTTATCACCCATTAATGGGAAATTAAGACTTAAAGATAAGAATACTCGTGAATTCCTGAAAATGTTAAAAGAAGAAAAATATATAGTTGTGAACCGAAATTCCAGGCTTCAAATAAATCCTTTCAGAGGTCTGCAGGGGGGTGGGGGTGGCGTTGCAGACAGTTATTACATTCCATGATTAAAACCCAGATTATTTTCAGCATCAGCCCCACAACCCATTGACGTTAAAGTGGATGTTTTTCTATTGAACTGAGGCAGAGCTAACTTCTGGGGGGGTTTAGCCCTCCAGCAAGAGTGTCATCACTGGAACACTCTGCTGTGAACCCTCTGACTGTCTCTCAGTTTCTCCTAAAAATGACTGAACACACACACACACACACACACACACACACACACACACACACACACACACACACACACACACACACACACACACACACACACACACACACACACACAGTGAATCATGTGATGCTCTAAGCAGAATCCAGTCAGGGAGTTAAACATTGACTGTCTCTTGCCTGAGATTTTATCATTGTGTTAAACAGCACACTTCCTGGAACCAGTCATTCCACTTGCGGTTTACTGTAGCTGTGTGTGGCGAATATTATTTCCATTTTCGGGGGAAACCCACAGTATCACCTCTTTCTATGAATTTATGCTCAGGCCAACTGTAAGTATATAAATACACCGTTACAAAAACCATCTCTGACTCTAAAACACTCACCACAGTTGGTTTTTTGTGAACCTCTCTCTGTCACGCTCTGGTAAACAAGATAGAGCATCTTAACCACCGGGGGGAAAAACAGGAAATTTACTGGCCTCAAACAGAGTGAGTGCATTGCGTGTCATAAACGCGTATGAATCCACCGTGTGTTTTGGTCCACAGTATATTTGTCTTTCATATCGTTTGCTTCACATCTCGGTTTCTATAGTTGCAGCTCTTTGAACTGTGGGCAGATGGTAGTGATGGGGAGAGGCCTATGGACTGCCTCGGGCGCTGTGTCTGCACATACACAGGTCACGTCCTTCGCTTCCTTTTCTTCCTCATGTCTCCAACTCTTTCATATTTCCGAGTTTTAGTGTTGACCAGATAAGACTGCTTGGAATATGTGAATGAGGAGAGATTCATGACGAATAATGTTTTCACTCGATAATCTTTTGAATTCATCGTTTATTCGATGACTCGTCAGAAAATAGCGAACAGTGTGAGTTCAGATATATTTAAATGTCCTATTTTGTCCAACTGACTCTCCAAAACACACATATTCAGCTGTCACATATGACAAATCTGAGAAGCTGAATAGAGATGATGGCAACTTAATCTAAAGGGTTTATTTTCATTATCAATTCATCTGAAGGCAATTTATTCATTAACTGATGTTTTGTCTATAAAATGTCAGAAATTATGAATAATATACATTTTAAAGCCAAAAGGTGACATCTTCTCACTCCTTGTTTTATGTCACTATCAATCCAAAACTCAAAAATACCATAAATGTCCAAAAAATGCATTCAATCTTCACATTTTCAGATGCTGGAACCAGAAAATAAAATTAATTCTCTGATAATATGTTTTGTTACTTTATCGCTATTTCAAGATATTAGCGACTTAAAGGTGACTTATTTGAGTTAACTGAATATTTACAGGTAAAATCAAGTGAAAGATTAAAACAGGAACATGTAACCATTGACAGACAAATAGCACTAAATATTGCTGATTATATTTTGCTCAGTTAATACATCAACAATAAATTCTGCTGGCCTTGCTCATAATAGTTCCCAGATTTCTTACAGGAGGACTTTTAAGTCTTTTTACTTTCAGACTTTTAATGAGTTGCTGGGAAACCACTTTTTACCACTTTGGATTATCTCTAAGAGGATTTTTACACCTTGTAGATGTTACTCAGACGTTTCTGTAGGTGTGATTCACTGCAAGGCCTTTTGCTTCCACTCTCACTGAGAAATACTGTTTCATCACTTGGCTTTTCAATCTCTTGAATATTTATCAGCTTCATAGCCACTGTGATAATGTTGTTGTGCTTTAAAACCCCGTCTGTATGAGAACTCTTCAGTGTTCATATCAGCAGTCATTACATCTAGAAATTACATTTATTAAGCGTGGAGAACATGATTTAAAAACATCTGCTTGGTGTTCCTTCTTTCCATAGATGAATATTCTTGTATCTCTCTAAGTGATTTTTTTAGAATGATCGAGACTATGACCTTGAGTGAAAGGTGAGTGATTAGGTATCACAGAAAAAGGAGATAATGGGAAATGATTGTAAAGAACAGAGAATGAGTGGAGAGACGGAGGAACAGAAGAGAGGAGAGAGAGAGAGAGAAAGAGAGAGAGAGGTCAGAGGGGCCATGTTGCTTCGAGCGCTCTGCACTTTCTGTTGTCTTATCTCAAACGAGGTGGGGGGGCAGCTGGGGTAGCCTGTGTCAGTGTTCAGTGTTGTGTAATCTCTCACCTCAAGAGCAAAACTTGATAGTTTTCCATTCCTCGCACAAAATCCACCACTTTTCACACGCTTCTCGTTTATTTACTGCCTTTGTGACCCCCATTTTCTTTCATACAGTGTGAACACTTAAAGATACAGCTCTCACACATCCGTTAACAGTCAGTTTGCTCTCTCCCATCAGATGCAGTGTCCCAGCCGCTATCCAGACACCCCCAACGAGGAGCAGAGGAAAAAGAAATAAGTCTCAAGGCAACAGCAGGTAAAACCCGTCCGTGTGTGTGACAGCGATATAGAGACCGTGAGCATGCTGTATCTTGTAATTATCTTGACCTACTTTACCTGTGACGCCGCTTCTGTGGGCTTCTGTGTGAAAGTGGGAGAGGAGGAATGGAGAGCTGACTTAGCTGGAATCTGGGAGAGTAGGCCTCGTCTTGACAGGCGGGGGGGGAGGGGGGTGCGCGTGGAAGTGAGCCAAGCACGCTCGCTTTGCTTTGACGTCATAGCTCGGCTTTACACCATCATTTTCTCGTGTCTGACAGCCCCCTAATTGGCTGAATTAGTGGCGAGACTTGTCCCGACAGCGCAGCAAAATAAATACCACGCAAGTAGTGTGCAGGTTGTTTTTTTCCACGTCTCTACAGCTACTGTTCGTGTAGCTTTATGAAAATCATCTGCATCCTTTTTATCTTCCTGTATTGTCTCCTGCAGCTCTCTCTCGGGCGGCAGTCAAAAATGATAAAGTCATGAGTGCTTTACTGTATCGGGTTTCACCTCTCGGTGCACTCAGCCTTCAACTTCCTCGTCAGGCCTGTTTACGTAACAGCGCAGAAAATAACGCGCGGTAACGTCTGTTTATATACAGATTTCTATGAATTATAGTTGCCTTTTTTTTCCCTCCCTCCCTCGCTGTGGTAAGCGGTCGCCCAGAGATCGCCTCTTTTTTTAGAACAGATGTGGTGATTGGAAGAATGTAAAATTAACTGTTAAAGTGCTGAACTGTGGTGCTCTCAGTACTACTGACCCACTTTGCAGTGTGTGTGAGCCTGCTCTCCTGTACCAGAACCATGTGCAGGATAGCTTATTCACTGGAGTTGGTCTTCTTCTTCTTCTCCTCCATCCTTACTTACCACATGCTACCCTTTTTATCTCTTTAAGCAATGCCAACAGAGCTGTAATAATTAGTTAAGCATAAGAAATAAAGAGTTCAGGCTCTGATTTACTATTTTTTCCCCTGTATTTCAACACAGTGATATGTGAGCCAGCTGCAAACACTGGCAGAGTAAACATCTTCTTTTGTACCGCCTCCCTTCAAATGTAATGCCGCTCTAAATATAGTACAGTACAGCACAGGTGCAGCTATGATATCTATAAACATGACATTTCGTCTTGTCAATCAGTGCCGCTGACCAATAACCATCAATAATTGGCACAAATGCCTCCCACCTGCTCTCTTCTTTCTCTCTCTCCTCTCTCTTCCTTCACTCCTACACAAATTTGTTAAAAAATAGCTTGATTCAATTATTCATGCTACGTTCCGTCTCTGTTCCGTGATCCGATTCTTCCCACCGACACACGACCGTATTATCTCCTCGGAGCATAAGGGATTCACACACACACACACACACACACACACACACACACACACACACACACACACACACACACACACACTCAGAAATGAATGTTCTCCCCTCTACTTTTTCTTATTAAGCAGGGCAACCATAACTCTTTCTTTCACACAATCCTAGGAAGCCCTGCCCTTCGCTGCATTCTTAGGAGTGTGTTTGGGTGGCATTATCCTTCTGCCTGTTGACCCTGGTACCACAGTTATTTCAGAGGTTTTGTGTAATTCAATCAGACTGTGTTTTCAGCTGGATAATAGAACATGCACCGCTACTATTAACAAATTAGAGACAGACAATAAATGCCACATCTTGTGTCCTGCCTGCAGTAACAAGAGACGTACTTATGCGTCTGAAGATGGGGTAGATAACAAAGATAACACATTATATTTGGTATTGATTACCGTGTGTGACGTTGGCTTGTGTGTACAATATTAAAGGTTTAACAGAAAGCGACAGTGTGTGTGTGTGTGTGTGTGTGTGTGCGTAGAGTCGAGCGGCCCAGACAGATGGATGGATGTATAAACTAGAGAGGCGAGCATCAGCCTGCCATTTACCGCAGCTAAGTGTTCCCAGCAACCCAGTCACCCCTATGGTGAGATGACGGCCGGAGCCAAGAAACATCTCCCATTTCTAGGCTTGTGTGTGTGTCATTCAAGGCCAATGTGTGGCCCTTTTGTTTATGAGGCAGATAGATGGTGGCTTGGCAAGATGTTGAGAGACCAATACTGAAAAATCAGCAGTGTGTGTGGGAGCCATCCCCGCTACATTCACGGCTGCTCAGTGTTATTTTTGTCCATCTCTTCCAGTCTTTCCACTGTTTTCACGACATAATCGGCGGCTGCGGTCCTGCAGAGACTGTGTGACAGGCCGGGATTTTCTTCCAATCTATTTTCAAACTTCCCATTTTTGAAGGATCCTGTCGCAGCGCGTCGTGATTCTGACAGTGACCTCAAAAGACCTCTCAATCAGCTCCGTTGTTCTTTCGCTCCGCTTGTTTTTCACGCCGCTCTATGAGAGTCCTCTGTTGTCGATGCGAGTTGTGGCGGCGCCCCCGTGCAGTGGTGGCACTGCCGAAAAGGCTTTGGTCAAAATCCACACTGTGGTTCATAATAATGTCAACAATAACAACTGTAACTTCTTTAAATAGAGTTGAAACTGTGTGAAATTGTGATTTTCCAACATTTGACTCACCAAATGATTACTAGATTGATCAAGACTATAATAGCTGCAGCCATAATCATAAATATTGTACTAAATACTGTATTGTCGGCTTTTAAAGTATCGGTGACATCTGTTGTTAATGTGGAACTGAGCTGAAAACAAGTTGCATACACAGTTGTTAAGTAGGTAGTCATGAGAAAGGTTAATATTATCTTGCTCACTCCCTAATCATAGCTTTTCATTGTTTCCTTTTTGTCAGAGTTTCCAAGGAAAGCTTCCTCTGTTCTTTTTCAAAAAAGAAGCTGTTGTGTCAAACGGAACAAAGACTAAACCTTACGTCACCCTCATACAGCAGCTGTTAGTGCACGATCCTACTCCACATCAAAACAGGAAGTACTATACTGACCGCCTCCCGTCAACGGGCGAATGGCCTGTGATCACTGGATGCTGAGGCAGAAGGAGGGAGGAGCTCAGACCTTGATGCTCCAGTTATTCAAATTTCTTTTTTTCTTTTTTTGTTTTAAGAGGAACAAGGAAGTAGCCTGTTATATATAGTATTCAAAATAGAGCTTTTGTTCTTGTTTCGATGACATCAGGTGTATTTATAGAAGAGATTTATGAGAATCTTACTAGATCATAACCAGTAACTGGTTGGTCGTCTCTTCTACTGTATTTCATTCATTGACAAAACGCATATTAATCATCTGTGTATGTGAATATGCAAGCACTTCCAACGTCTTCATTTCCTGTTTCACAGAATCAGATTGGCAAGGCAAACTTTGCATGTGATTTTTTTTCTTTTTTTCTTCTTCTCTCTTTTACCTGCAAGGGTTCCTTTTTGCCTGTTAGTGTTAGTGTGAGTGTGTATCGGAGCTCACTTTGAATAAAGGCCTTTTTATCTCGATGAGCGTTTGCATAGCTTTTCAGTGAGGGTGCGGTGAACGTAAGCCCTGTTTGGGTGTCGAGGATATCTCTTTGATTCCGTGTCTGTCAGGAACGCTAAAAAAAAAAATCGGCTTATTTATACGTGCTTAGCCTTTAACCCTTGTGTGTGTGTGTGTGTGTGGGGAAGTTACTGGAGGTGTGAGTAAGCCACCTGAAGCTGTAGATCTCACACTCTGAAATACAGTAAATCATGTGAGAGTAGTTGTTTATTATAGGAGGGGGGGGGGCACTATGTGACTAGTGCCATGTGACCCCGTTGCCCCCTCCAGCCTCAGTGTTTTTACGGGAGCCCAGTGTGTGTGTGTGTGTGTGTATGTGTTGGTCTGTGAGGCCTAGCTGGTAGGGCTTTGTGTTTGTGTGTGTGTGTGTGTGCGCGTGTGTGTGTTTGAGAGAGAGAGAAATGTTGTAAGGAGGGGTTGACGGGGGCAAGGGCAACACAAGGGCAGTGTTTGTGCAGGGCACGGGACTGTCCTCGCTGGCACGCACGTACACATACAAACATGCACACACACTTGCCAAAAACAGAGGCTTATTGTGGACACCCAGCCCAGTTCGGTCCACCCACTACAGTCACACATTGTATCACACTTTGCCTTTTCTATCTCTCTCCTCCTCTTATCTCCCTCCCGCTCTCTCTCTCTCTCTCACTCTCTGTCTCAATATCTATCACAAATTGCTGCCTCTGTCTGTTTTCCTTCCTCTCTGTCACTTCCCCCCCGCTCTATTTTAAACTCGTCACCACTTTCTTGCATTACCGTGACCTCACATTCACACTTCACCTGTAGGCCGAGTTAGTCAGTCTCTCGTTCCCTTCCTGAAGATTTTAAAACATCTATTCGTCCGTCCCCTCCCTCCCTCTTTCTCTCTCTAATCATCTTGAGTCATCATCCACATCCCCTCTTTCATTTTCATCTCTGAGGGAGGTGTGAAAAGTGGAGTCGCGCTATTGCTGCTTATATTTACGTCTGTGTGCTTCTCCTTGCTTGTGTACAAAGTGAATCGGGCTCTGTGGAACATTACACGCACACACACACACACACACACACACACACACACACACACACACACACACACACACACACACACACACACACACACACACACACACACTGACAAAGATGGAGGCTGATAAAATGAACCCATACTCCATCTTTATTATTATGCAGATTATCTGCACAACAATTAATATCCAACTGAAATGACTCTTGAATGATCAACAATGCAATTATGGTGTCTTTTAATGGGTATTATTGTATTTGCGCCCTTGTGATATTTTCCTTTGCTTTCATTTTCTCTAGATGGAAACTAATTGACATCTTTTTTTAAGAGAAGCTATGTTACCATGGTCACTAATACATCATTATTCTTATGATCTAATAAAGCCATCCACCTTGCTTTCTATCTATCTGTCAAATCAAAAGCACACAGGATGTTAGGGTCGGGACAAATAATCCACTCAGCATGATATTATGATATATTTTCTTTTGCTACATAATTGATGGCACCAATTGACGTCCCAATATTATCTCTCGCAGCATCAAGCCATAATGAGATCCTTCCTTTGTGACAGATATTTGAACTGCTCTCTGGCAGTTCAGGATCTACCAGTTTACTGCCTGTTGACATTTGATAGATGGCCCACGTGTACACAGGACTGTGTGTACGTGTGTTTTTGGAAGGCAGATGGGTAAAGATAAAGATAGTGTGTTACTGAATATCAAGTATGACTTTAAAGGCATGGTAACAGGGGTTATATTTTCCTCTTCGATTACAGATATTTAAATGAACCTTCGATTGCTGTTCAGTATACCGCGACAGCATCATGATCTCGGGAAATGTATAAGGGAGTTGTATGGTTAGTAGTACTATAATTACAATCAGCACGTGCAGCACCACATGCCAGAAAGTAGAGCACATGCAAATACAGGCAAACCACAAGGGCTCAATTTCAGCCATGATGAGTAGAATATCTACATGTTGAAGATGATGATGATGATGATCAATGTGTTGGATTTCCAGGATTTTTGCATTAATGTGTTAATTTACTGTATCACTAATTATAAGTCTATGGTGATACATAATAACCATGCTAGAAGATTTTATCTATCCAACCCAGCCCATGTGTGAATGAGTCAGATGTGACACACACACACACACACACACGTACTCTACACGCGTATGCATAACGCAGTCAGTGTGCAGAATATGTTCTAGGCAGGTTCAGACTCAATCTTCTTGTAAGTGGAATTGTGAGATCATTTTTTCGACATGGGAAGTTGAGTATCATGCTTGGCAGGAGGGCACCACTGCTAGACAGCTAATATCTATATTTAAATAAACAACAACAATGTTGACTTGTTATCTTTTCAGAAGAGGTGATTGATTGTGTTTTTTTTTCTTTTTCATTGTGCTGTTGAAGGCAGCATGTTCACGCCACACATAACACAGTGATGTCATTACAGGTGTTTTCAGAGGGAAAACTTCTGTTGTGACATAAGTGGAAGGAGTTTCATGCCACAGAGATTAGCTCTGGACAGTAGGACAGATACATGAGGGAGGTTACTATAAAAAAACAGAGTGCTGTAGATAAAGTTATTTTTTGCTGCAGTAAAACATGCAATAGCACCACAGTGGATTCTCTTAGAGTACCCAGAGATTTAGTAGCATTCATTTGAATTCATGTTTTGAATAGTATCATAAATTTAAGTGCACATTTTATGGGAAGAAAACTTTAGTGGCATCACAAATCAACTTGTGTGGTCCGGCCGGTGAAGTAGTTATATACTGTAAACTATAGAGATGCTACATTCAACAGAAAAGAAACTGGTAACTATTTCTAATATAATGGATTTATTGTTATTGTCACTTTTTAAAACAAAATTGCCTAAATTTAGGTGGTTTAAGTGTCTCAAATGTGATAGTAAACTGAATATGTTTGAGTTTTGGATTGGTCTGACAAAACAAGACAATTTCATGACATGATTGTTGACTTTGGAAAATGATAGTGTCATTATATCACTGTTTTCTGAAATTTAATCAACAAAATGAATAATCAGGAATATAACTGGCAGATAAATCCATAATGAAAAGTAAACACTGATCAAAGTGAAATATCCTCACTTTTTTTCAACTTTCTGTATTATTTTGTAATGTAATCCTGTTACCATGACTTTAAAGTCATACACTATCTATATCTGTATCCATCTGCCTTCCAAAAACACACATACACACAGTCCTGTGTACACGTGGGCAGTCTATCAAATGTCAACAGGCAATAAACATGTATTGTTAAACATTATGTAGTGTGTAATTGAACACATATTGTTGGAGCCCAGGAAGAACAGCTACAGAATAGCTGCAGCTAATGGGGATCCTAACAAACCAAACTAAGCATTTAAATATTACATCATTTTTGTCTTGAATGATACTCACCTGTACAAATGGATAGTCACAGCTGTAGTGTACTCATCAGTGTGCCTTTATTGCCATTCATGAGGGTTGTTGTAGGGATAACATGTATCTCTAAGAGCAATCTGCATTGTGCATGATAAAGATCTGTCCTTCCTCTCCTCTGCCTGCCTCGCTCCGTCCCTCCTTCCCTCACCTCCGCTTGGCCCGCTCCTCCTGACGCAGGTTTGTAAATGGATCGCAAGGAGTGCTCATTAGACCCGCTAATGTCATTCAAACTGGATGCGATCGCGAGGCCGGCTTGCAATGTCACAGCCTATCTGGCAGAATGACTCATCACGATGACAATGACGATGGTACTTTTAGCGCCCAGTTGTCACAGAAGATTTTTCAATATACAGCGGTTGAAGTGATGTGATGTATCTTTTGTGATATACGCTGTTTATGTTTACCCTGCCTGTGATGTAACAACACCGCCGCAGGTCGGATATAAGCAGCATCACAGTGGATTGATGCTGATGCTGCAGATGTCACTTTGATCGCAAGTGTATTATTACCATCTTCACTGTAAATGCAGTGGGACGTTTAGTCTTGCTCAGCATAAAACATGTCAGTGAAAATGTCCGAATGTCACTTCCAATATACAAGCACTCTGTACACGATGAAGTTATCCCTCTGAGTGAAAACTTGAACACCTTCCCCCTCTACCATCTACCTAATAACGGTGAGGTGGTGGGCCTTCTCAGCTGTATCGAGCCATCCTTCAGCCCAGAACGGAGCCGGAGCCCGGTTACGAGAACAAAGAAGATTGCTGGAAGACTGCCGAGCTAGCAGCTCTGTGAGGCAGAGGTGCTGTGAGCTAAATGCTGATATCAGCACACTCGCAATAACTATTAACAGTTAATGTTGATCATGTTCACTATCTTAGTTTACTGCGTCAGCGTACAGTCACACATTAACATCCCCTGAAACGCACACAAGGCGTTAGGGGATGGTAAGAAAGCACGTCTCCTCCTCATCTAAATCTGCTCTGTTTGTTCAGAGTAAACACAAAGCAAATTTTCTTGCACTGATTTGCTTAAATTTGACCACTGGAGCATTTTAGAAGTCTGTGTTTATTCCTCCCAAATACCCAAAGTACTTTCTGTACAGACAGTAGCTTTAACAATGAGTCCATGCTGAGTTTCAGTGAATGCCATGCTGTATTTTCTTCCAGCTTCTCTCCTTCTTACTTCCTTTGCTTTATGTTTATGAAGCAGAGTAATCAGGATATAAAATAAGCAATTAGCTTTGCTTTAATAATGCTGCCGCTGAAATTCAACTTTTGAACTCACCTTTAGATTTGTGATACCAGCACCATTCCTCAACCTTTTTCTGCCATAATGACAGAAATAAGTAGAAATAAACGTCTACATCCAAAGAGACGCACTGGTATATATATGTGTGTGTGTGTATTTGTAACAGACCAGAATTACTGCTTATTTGCATAAACAAACTACGGCACACGTAAGACATGCAAAGATATTTAGTCTTCTCCCACGCTGTCTGATAAGAGCATGTTGATTTAAGTAAAACACTGTATACACCATCGGAAACAGCTCAGCCTCTGATTCAGTGTTGATCAGCTTTTTTATGAATGACTGGTTGGGACTTTTGCTAGGGCTATTTGTCACTCACTTCCCTTCTGGTATCACTGCTTTCTGTCTGAGCCGTGGGCGTGTGCCACTCTGTCACTGGAGGTGGTCGGTATGATTGAGCTCTGTTAGCTGGCCGGATGCAGTTGGCTGCTTAATTCTGTACAAACACAGAAGTACGCACACACAAACACACACACACAAACAGAACCTCTTCATCGCCTCACTCACGTTTCCTCTCTGATACAGCATGTATGTGGAGACAGTTTGTTCCTTAGCGGCTGTGAGAATATTCTTGCAAGGGATTTGGCTTCAAGACGCTTCCTCATTTCCAGTTCCAAAGCTGCTTGACGTCTGTGCATGATGCGGCGTGGTTTTAGGAAGATGATCTTATTTGTACGATCAGATAAAAACAACCGGATGCGGCAAGATTTTAACAATCAAAGCATGAAAAAGGTGTGAAATACGTAATGAAAATGAAAGAAATGCAAAATGTAGCAGAAGTTGCAAAAAAAACAACTCATGAGTGCTATTTGAGAATTTGCAAATACATGCAAACACACACACGCACGTGCACAAACATATCTCACCAACCCAGCCACAGATGACCTTTACACTTGTGTTTACCGTCTACAGCCACCACCTACGTCCACTCCTAAATACAGTAAGTGCTGGTGTTGCTCGACTGGTGACTCACACTAACACACAGATACACACACACACACACACACACACACACACACACACACACACACACACACACACACACACACACACACACACACACATACACACACAAGCACAAGCAGACATACATACACAGTCTAAAGACACACACCCCAGCTGACCACTTATCCACACACCAGCCAGACAAACACATATTGTTGAGCTTAACAGCTTTTCTGTTAACCTACAAACACACACACACACACACACACACACACATGCTGGCCAACACCAATATTCAGTCAGATTTAAGCACAAGCTACAAGAGCCACATATATGAACATCTGCTCATTAATCCGACTCTGAAAATAGCTCAGCACTTACCTTAAGTTCTCTATTTGCTATTTGTAATTAGTAATCATTGATAAGAGAAATGGCACCTCTTTAATGACTGGATTGTCTGCTGCTGTTGCTAGGATACATGTCTGTATCTCTCCTTTCTTCTTGTGATTAATAAATTTAGACTGCAGACTGGGTGGGTTGGGTTAATTCTTGATTTTTTGAGCCTTAATATTACTGCATTACCAGTAATTACGGCAGTTTGCACACAGTGAGCCACACGGAAGATGAAACGGCATATTGAGGCGATGGGTGTTGGTGGCGTAGTTTCGGTCTCGGTTTCAGGACCACTGCACCTCTAGTGTGGGCACAGTGTTGCGGTTAGCTTTGTTATAATCTTTGTGGCTGAAAGTGAAACGCGTTATATTTTGGTGACAATAATATCTTACATTAGGTGGGTTGATTATTGGTTGGATACTGAATTGGTGGCACTAATCTCGAAACTGTGCTGATTGTTTTGATCTTCCGTGCTGCCGGGTTAAAGATGTGTTTGAAGCATCCATGTTTTAGAATGTGTAGCTTCTTTGCAGCAACATCTCACCTTACTAGGCAGCTGGATTCCCAAGATCATGATATCATGTGAGAATCTATTTTGTCAGGCTTCAGGTTATACACTCCAGAGCAGCGGTTGTTCAGACCAATCGGTGTCCTATGAGAATTCTCGCTTGATAGACAGATGGTTCATCCAATGAGCTGCCATTCTTCCAAACAGTTTCTAAGGACTTCTCCTGAGATTGCTCTGTGTAACAAACCGTCCGGTGCGTCAAGTTAGGCAACATTCAGATCTGAAACATTGTGTACTGTCAGGGCTTCAACTTTGTGCTCTATCAGAATCAGCTTTATTGGCCAAGCGTGTGAACACAAACAAGGAAAATACATTTGATACCTTTCATTAAATTCCTCCCGAGTCTTGGAGGAATTTAAGACACTGCAACATGACTCAGTCAATTATCTGTAATGTCAGTAAACTGAAAAATTCTCATCACAGTTTCCCAGAACCCAAAGTGACATCTACAGTCCAAAACTCGAAGAGAATTCATTTACAGTATGGGTGATATATGGGTCGGTGACAAAAAGCAGAGACCCAAACCCTAACCCTACCCTATGTGTGCAAGTTATTCATACATTTATTTTCCAATTCTAACCCCTTTAAATTGAACCAATCAACACGGACACAAAAAATGTAATTGACTCATAAATGAAATGATATAAAACAGGAAAAACTGTCAAATTTTTAACTTTGTTCTGAACTTTGACAGTTTTTTTATGATAACAGATTTTAATGATTAATAGATTATACAATTATTGTTGATTACAATTTCTGTCTTTTCTATTGATTAATCAATAAATTGACTAGTTATAATAAATATAGGCAGTTCTTGTTTGGTTCTACTACACTTTGAAATTATCCTCTTAACAACATGTCTTTGTTTTGATACAGAAAGGTTTGCTGGATGAAGCCATAAAAGCCTTCTACACTCATTTACTGTAGACACACACACACACTCAGTCACTCACTCACTCACTCATATTGCCTACGTGTGGAAACGCTGACTCAGGCAGCCTCGATATTGCATGTGTGTATTGCTCCATGGTCATTTGTGTACAGTGTTTGTAGTGGGGAGGTAAAGAGGTCTTGGATCCTCTTTGCGAACTTTATTTTTAGCACAGTGTGGAAGAAAATGTGTCACAGGACCCTTAATCACCAGGCCTGACCTTTTTTTACACACACACATACACACACAGACGCACAATCACACAGACACACACACATACCATTTATGTTAGCCCTTCTCTTTCAATCAGTCACACACACACACACAGACAGACGCGTGGACACACACTCCATTGTGGAAAGCCTCACAGGCCTCTTACTGTCAGACAGAGAGAGCTTTAGAAAGAGAGTGCTGAGTAACACCAGTGTTTAAATAAGCATAAAGGCATCTGGGCATGAAAGCCTTCACAACATGTCCCTGTCACTGGTTTAGAGGAACTTATATCTATCGAGGGGCAACGATTGGCTCTGTCTTAACTATCGAAGGTGTGATTTTTATGGCTGGCTCGGTCTTAATTTACTGTAAGACGAAGGTTATGTCATTGTGTGCTCTTATCTGCCAGACGATGGCTTTTTTATAAAACTGAAACCAGGATGTCTTTCAGGTGTGTGTGTGTGTGTTTCTGATCTCCCAGCTCTCCCTTTGATTTGCCGACACACCCCTGTCCCAGTGCATCTGCAGATATGTGATGAGAGGACAGAAAGATTCAAAGATGTGAACAAATGACAGTTCTCTCCTTCATCCTAGGCAGCTGTATTTGGGGTTTGTGAAAGGAGTCAAGCAGAGACACATTTCTGCATAAAGAAACTGTTTTATAACTGTTACATAAATGTAAAAAAAAAAAAGAAAAAGAAAAAGCACGCCTTGGAAAACAGGCAAAGCAAATATAAATGGGATCGTATTTCTGCTCCTTTTTAAACACCGAAGGTCATCAAAGTGTGCCTGGGGGCAGGGGGTTGGGCGTGGATTGGAGGCTTGCATAGCGATGCGTCGTTTACTTCTGCTAATGTTGGACGGATCCCTTCTGGCTCTGCTGTTTTGTTGTCACATGAAACTCTCCTCGTTCTCCCTGATCTCGCAAAAAACCTTGCTTGTTCTCCTCTGACTGAGACTGCTGCTGAAACCTGACCCAGCAGCAGACCTCTGGCTCTCTGCCACCACATCCTCAATAACCCCGCTCACCTGCGAATGTACAGCGTGTGTGTGTGTGTGTGTGTGTGTTTGACAGAGAGAGGGAGAGAGAGAGAGAGAGAGAGAGAGAGAGAGAGAGGCTGAGTGCCTGCATCACAGCAGGACGAGACACTTTTCAAGCTGTCTGGTGCGAAAACGTCATTCCGAAGCCCGTAATTAATGAGACGATCGTTTTATATGCATAGACGCGCACGCACACCCGCTCTCGTTCATCCTTCCTTGATCAGCCGATGTTGTCAATGCGTCAGACAGACACCGCCGGGTGTCATGTTACTTTTCATGTGTGTGTAACTGTGCACCTTTGTGACGTTACAGGCTCGCCATTGTTTCCTCTCTAACCGTTCGTTTGAATAGCTCCTTGTGCTGTTGTGTGTGTGTGTGTGTGTGTGTGAGTGAGCATGTAGACGTGACTTCATACATAAACACTCCTGCCTAGTACAGTGGTTGTGTTTGTTAACTGATGTTGTGTTCACCATCCCGTTATCACGCGCAATAATAGGAAACTCACTTTTAAGTGATGTTCAGAGAAACTACAGTCGTAATGGCACACAGAGAAAAAACACAAACACACACACACACAATTGTTTCCATTTGCATGGCCGATAATGTTGAGTGTTTGAGATCGTGGCTCTAAATGCACCACAGATATTGCACCACGCCGAGGCACGTGGCACAATAACAGCTCATCTGCTGGTAGCTCGAGCACTTAACTTAAAAGATGGGGGAAGACCATTAGAGGCAATCAGGGCCTTGTCATCTTTAAGGGGCGGAACGAGACGAAATGGAGATGGACCTGTGGCCTAGTGGAAGAGTTAAAGTACTAGGCCACTTGATGACTAGGTAATGGGGGGGGGGGGGGAGGGCAGGTGGAAATGATGTGAGGGTACAGCTGTGGTTGTGGAAGGAGCCCAAATGGAAACCAGGCTGCGGGCTGTTTTACACCAGCTGTCCGGCCACTTACTGCAGCTCAGTGGAAGTAGCTGGAGCTTGCTTTGCGTGTGTGTTAATTTGAGGGGTTTTTTTGTCCTTGAGTTGCATGTTTACACTGTTGCATTACACACATTCTGGATTTTGAGATTTGTCAGCGGCCGACAGAATTCGCCCTCACTCCGCCAGTGTTTTTATGCACACACAGAAAGGAACTGTGGCAGTGTAAATCCCCCCCTGCCTTCCTTGATAATTACCTTGGCACCAGCCTGTGTGTGTGTGTGTGTGTGTGTGTGTGTGTGTGTGTGTGTGTGTGTGTGTGTGTGTGTGTGTGTGTGTGTGTGTGTGTGTGTGTGTGTGTGTGTGTGTGTGTGTGTGTGTGTGTGTGTAAAGATGACGATGATGTATGAGCGTGCACTTTTATGCATGCCTTATCCGTCTATAAGTGTGAGTGTTTTCTTTGTGTGTGTGTGTGTTCTCTCTGCCGGGGAGGGGGGCAGATTGTCAGATGAGGGGAGGGCAGCCTGACCTTTTGTTCTGTTTGCTTAGTGGGCATTCCTCTGAGCATTGGCCCTCACCCAAGTTAAAGCCAACCGGCCTCCCACTGGACTCAGCACACTGCTGCCCCCACAGGGACACAGCGGAACTGTCAACTAGTTGTCAATGAAAAGGAGAGCAAAAAAAAAAAGCCTGCCTGAAGAAAAACAACAACAGTGTGGTTTAGATTTTGATGTGGCTTTACAGTGAATGAGTAGTATATTCCAAGACTGTTTGAACCACCACAGAAGCTGAAACTTCATTTTTAGGATGACACCAGTATTTGAGCTTCATCAAATGTTCAAATGTTCTGAAAAAGCTTGTTTTGATATGTTCTACAAAACACAGCTGTCTTTTTAAATCTCTCCTCTTCAGTGTGAATTGATTTCATTGGTGTTTGACTTGTCTCCTAAACTCACTTAGCGTGATTATTTAGACCAGAATGAATGAACCTAATTATGTTTCTTCTGAGCTGGATTTTTTTTTAAAGGAATGATTTCATGGCATTTCTGGAATACCACATCGAGCTGATCAATAGTGAGTCGTGAGAACATTGTATCACTCACGTGTTTACATGTCGCATGTTTGCCTTTAGGTGGGATGAGCTCACCATGAGTAGATGAGGTTTGATGAGTCACTGCATCATTTAGCCTACTTTCTATTAGCCCTAAAGTTGTTGTTTTGTCACCTCTGTAACCTTTGCTCTAATTTTCTCCTGTGTCGTTAAGTTTTTAAAGGCTGATTTGTGATTTTACTCTCCTCAATCATTAGAAGGACCTATGAAGATTTTTTAATTTATAAAATGTCTTTGTGTTGTGTCTCTCCTCTGTTTCTCCAGGTCCTTATGGTTGAGGTGGTGTGTGGTGTCCCTTGCCATGCCTCCTGCCATGACAGACCTCCTGGACATATGGGCGGCCCACTCGCCCCTGGCAGGCCACGCTCCGGACCAGATCACTGTGGACTTTCTGCTGCCCACCGGTATCTACATCCAGATGGACGTTCCACGCGAGGCCACCATTCAGCACATCAAACTGGTGAGTGGCACAGTGGTTTGGGGGCCAAAATTGAAGCGTCTAAGCTCAAGTTTTAGAGAAAGTCATTTGTTGGTGAGGGCTGGCAAAATAAGATGAGCTATATTGTCACAACACAACTGAGAGAAAAAACCTTTAAATACTTAATTTGCTTGTTGTGTGTCATTTAGTCACTTTATTGCATTTACACGCCTCTAGGTCTATTTTCCTACAGTCAGCCCACACACACATTTACTCACAAGTAAACAAACGCAGCCGCAAAACTGTTCCTTTAGACGTCACCTAATGCCTGTTTTTGTTGCGGCTGGCTGGGTGTTGTTTTTTTTGCAGATAGTTATTTGCTTTCAGGATGCAAACAACTCATGACATCATGCATGACCGCTGCTAATCTTGGGAAGCAGAGATCAGAGGTCTCAGACTTGATTGGCCTTTTTTCTTAGAAGTCTCTCAGGAAATTAATTGCCTTGTTTACCAAGTATCACATACTGCATGTTAGTGTGAGGATGCTTGAAACAAGAATTGGACTATTGTTGTGTGTGATGTGTGCCGGTTATAGTGGCCCTTGTGATGTTGTTAAGGTATCAATTTACACCAAGTGACCAGAAAAATGGAAACACCTGTCTAATGGAAAAGCAATGAAATGCGATACGCCTGCAATAACTGCTACCTTACTTGAGGTTTACTTTAAGGCTGAACTTTGAGGAGGTGCTGTATCAGACTGCATTATGCTGAAAACAGCTTTGACACAGAAAAACAAACTTACATTATATATTGTGATTTTGGGGTCGATACCGATATTAAGGAATTTTAAAAATCTGATATCAGTATGTCTAATTTTTTTGCAATGATCCCTTAAATGTAGTTATCAAACACTTGTGACAAAGAAATATAATGAAGAGGTGAAGTTTTTACAGTTTGACAATAAACATTATTGTATAATCATATAATAAAATATGTGATTATATTCTACGGTCTCAGAATTAATCCTGAGTAGACTCCACATTTCTGATATAGTCTCAACAATAATCAAGGTTTCAAAATGTATTATTTATTACTGACAGTCATTTTCAGGGCTGTTGTATTGGATTGCTTTATAGTGTACAACCCCTCCTGTTTTCTAGTGACTCAGTGCGTGACCTTCTCACAGCTGATGTTTAGCATTCTTTTGATCGCCTTTGAAAACACACACATAGGGAGACACAACCTCCAATATGTTTTTCCCTAGGGAAGCGCTTTTCAAAAAAGCCTCAAGAGGTTTTTCTAAACAGCGAATAAACAAGTCGGTCTGTGTTTAAGTAAGGTCTGTCTGCCGTTTTCTGGAAATCACTCATGGCTTTATTAGCCCTGTAACGTGACCAAAGATACACAGATATTCAATTTTAGCAATAACGTTGTTTGTTTCCTGTTGGTTTGATTTTCATGGAACTATATGATGAATTAGGTTTCTGCCTATGTTCAAGCCTTTTAAGTCATTGGACTAAATGTATGGATGTGTGACTTTGCATGCATAAAAGATGTCTGTTGGCACTCGCATGTAAGAGATCTTCATTTCCTTAAAGGGAAACATACACAACCAACAAACACTCTGACAAATTAAACATCAGTGAAGCAAGAAAATAGAAGGAGAAGACAGGTAGAGTGAGACTTTTTCTACAAAATGAAAAAATGGTGAAGAAAAGGTGAAGCTGCTGGGTGGGACATTAGTTTAACCAAAGTGTAAGAGATTCTTTTGACTTTTGCAGGCCTTCCAAACAGCCACATAACAAATTCTTTATCTGTGATCAAGCAGCCAAAAAGAGCAGCATTATGAATGAAAGTGTTTGAAAGTATTTATTCATTCTAATAAATCTTTGCTATAATTTCCCAGAAAGCAGAACTGAGCTATCAGCTTGTTAATACGTGGGAAATAAAAGTAACTACGGTTTTCTAAAGCCTGTTTCTGAGAACAGTGCTCAATCGAATAACATTTGTAGGAGATGGGGTCAACATAACAAAAAAAAAAAGCCACAAGTGTTCCCACAGAAGCATGTATTATTGATAGGGCAAATGTGTCCTGCTCCAATATGCTACAACAGAGCTCAGACAAGCACAAACACCTTGCCATCCAACCCTGTGATCATGCTGTGGGGACACAGGGACATGAATCATTCTGGCATTGGCGGGTGGATATATTATTCATTTCCTGATTGGCTCACCCAGACGCTGTGTCATGTTGCCGTGAGTCATATTTTGCTCCTGATCATGAAACGTACACTTTCGTCAATATATTACGTCATGTATGTTTTTAATGTGGTGTGTGTGTGAAGGTGTTGTTAAAAAATCAAAGAACAAAAGCCCTATTTGTGCTCCTTATGAAGCTATATACATAGTGTTCATGTAAGGGTTAGAAGACTTGCTTTGTCAAACCTTTTTAAAAACCATTAGATAACCTCATATGTGTGGCCATAAAGCTGACAACGCAGATGCTTTTCATTCCGGTTGCATTTACTCTAAGTTGGAATTATTTAATTCAGTCTAATGGACACAATAAAAACACCCCCGGTGGTTTTACAGTGCTAAAGCATTAAAGTGAAACCTCAAACAAGTGCTCGCACATAGTAAAACTCTCTTTCTCCCCCTTCTAGCTCTTATGGAAGCAGGCTCAGACGTTCCCGTTGTTTCCCGCCCTGGGCGACATGGAGAGCCACATGTTCGAGTGTGTCAACCAGGCAGCCGTGCACGAAGAACTGGAGGACGAAACCCGCAGGCTGTGCGACGTCCGCCCTTTCCTGCCGGTCCTCAAGCTGGTGACGCGCAACTGCGGCCGAGCCGAGCGCCTGCTGGACTCCAAAATCGGCGTGCTCATCAGCAAGGGTGAGGCAACGTCGCACTCGATGACTGTTGCTCGTGTACAGTTGTGGTGATTTGAATGCTGAGACACGTGTAAAATAATGAAAGTGGGCTCTCCATCACTCCCTCTCTGATCCGTTTACTGTCCCTGTTTGGAATTCCCAATGCCATGAAGGCACTTGAGAGTTGGTTAATGGGACGGTAAATCATTACGTACGCACAACAAGCCTTAAGCACCTCCTTTAGTATGCTAAGTAGTTATCCTACTCAGCACATTCACCCCAGCCATCAGAGCCAAAGGCCTGTCTGCAGCTGGCTCCCATCAGCGGCCCAGCTGTCTGATAGAGAGGCGTGAGGATTGACTGGACGTCTTCCTGATGTGTCTTCCATCAGCTGTCACTTTGTATTATCTCTGGTGAAGATTAGGCCTTAAAGAGGATCAGAGGTGATCAATCACTATGATAGGAAAGAGGTTACCTAACCTCACTGTACTTTCATACTTAACTTATAATAAATTAGAAGTGTTATATATGGGGGCGCATGCATTATATACACACTTTTACAAAACTTAAAAAAAAGAAAAGTCACACATCTCTCTTCTCACTGAGATAGTCAGGATCATGGAAGTCCTCTGGCCACAGCAGGCCTCTTCAGAGGAAGAAAGGGACCCAGGGAGGGAAGGGGCTCTGAGACTAATTGAAGGAGACTCAGACGATATTGATATTCTCCCCTCCTGGCTCCACTTTGGTCTGACATGATCTTTTAAAGGCTTTTGTCAGAGTAAAGAGCGTTTCAAAAGGAACCCCACAGGCAAGTCTGGCCAGCCCCACGCAAACGCACACACCTACCTCGTGCCGTGCGCAGTAACAAACAATTACACACTCACGGGGCCGACCGTGTTTTTTTACCCTCCAGAAATACAGTCACACAGACCGGCTCACACAATGCAGCTAATGTGGTCCAGAGCCCTTCTTTGAAAGCAGAGGGTCATATGAATGTTAAATGGCTTTAAATGTCAACATGTTGTTTTCATTACCAAGAAAGTATTGTGCAGCTCCCCTTTGAAATAAGTAGAGACAAAAGCTCAAAGGGGAGCAGAAAGATAAAGTATAATCAGCCAAACAGCAGTTCATGCATCTGGCATTTAGTGCCAGTGTGAAAATGAAGAGGCTCTGGTTTATTCCCGTGAGAGACTGCAGTTTGTAATCCTGTTTTTTTACACATTCATTACCAGGTGCAACTGCCTGACATCAAGTGTCCCACAGGTGTTTGTGCATTTTACATGAACCTTTAATCCTGTGCTTTAGAGCATTTTATCCTCAGTGTACAAGATCCGTTTCTCACCTGAGAGCTCGTTCAGTTTCATGAGATGACATAAACAACCTACTGGATAAGTAGAGGCTGTACCTGTTTGTTAAAAATAATTTCTATTACAAGAATTTCTCATAGCATGTACAAGTACCTGTCACACTTTCCCACTCCCTTGAATGAGAGTCCAAACATTTCATTTATGGGTCAATGACGTTTCTTTGTGTCCATGTGGTTTAGTCAAATGTAAAAGGGTTAGAATTTGAAAATAAACGTATGAATAACTTGCACACATTCTTTTTTTGTGGACCCAGCATCACATTTCTGCTTTTATTCCATTTTGCGAGAATGTATAAAAGGATTATGGCTAAAATGTCTTAAAAGTGGTGTAACCATAAAAACTTTGTACCAAATAATTAAACTTTATTAAAAACACTAAATTCTTAATAAAAAATCATATCAACTAGTTTGGCATGATCTTACATTATAACTTTTTATATTAAGTAAAGGTAATGGAATACAATTGTTATATATATTACATTTCATCTGGGGAATCATGTCAATCAGGAACCATTTCAATGTTTTAAATGAAGTCATTATTTGTATAAGTACACTTAAATACAGTGTAGGTGTATAAAATATTGAATATTTATCATTCTTTTGTGGTTACACCATTTGA
This sequence comes from Scomber scombrus, assembly GCF_963691925.1. Taxonomy (NCBI): domain Eukaryota; kingdom Metazoa; phylum Chordata; class Actinopteri; order Scombriformes; family Scombridae; genus Scomber; species Scomber scombrus. The sequence goes on from NC_084974.1 coordinate 6,939,513, forward strand.
CATTTTTAGGAGCATTCAGTCTTACTTGGTTCAAAATGGTGCAAATGTCATTTCAAATTACATAAAATCAGCAAAAATACAAAATGTACATTTTAACAAACCTGATGCTGCTTTTAAAACTATTTTTTAAAGATATTTTAGAATTGCTCATCTTGCTAACCCTTATTTTTACTGACTTATTAATGTATTTTCTCAAAGCACATCATCAGATAATTCACCTGTTACAAATAATGTAATCTAATTTGTGCACTTTATTTAAATCAAGATGTATCCTACTTCCGAGCAATGCTGCAACTATTATTTTGTACTCAAACCTCCACTAGGCCTCCATGAACTCGACGGCATGAATGACCAGGAGGTGAAGGACTTTCGCAGTAAGATGTTTCGTATCAGTGAAGATAGGATGCAACATATGCAGATGATGTCGTGGAAGGAATGGCTGCAGGCCTGCTTCTCCCCGCAGCTAGAGCCCGCAGCCAAGACAGCCATCACCGATGGACTCAATGACCGGCCCGCAGACCTGAAAGTCATTATCCACTTTGACCAGTCTCAGGTGAGTCTGTCGCCCTGTGCATAAGTATGTTTTTAGTTTATTTAGGGGTTAGATTGAAACTGTAAATAAAGACTGTTTTTATGATGCAATGAGCAAACTGTGCACTGGGTAACCCTAACCCTAACCCTAACCCTAACCCTAACCTGCTATCACCTCTCCACACCTGGCAATAAATTAGAGCACAGCACCAAACGTGTGTTCATAAGAAACATTACAACTCTGTGCATTATGTCTACAACATTTTTATTATGCCTTCACGCCGGTGAGAGCTGTGACCGGAGGTATCATGTTTCCAGGTTGTCCGTCTGACCTGTTCTCATGAACGAGATATCTCAGGAACTCTTTGAAGTCATTTCTTCAAATTTGGCACAAACATTCACTTGACCTCACATTGTGGTAGTCATAGGTCAATGTGACCTCATAAAACACATTTTTGGCCATAACTCGAGAATAACACTAATTATGATAAAGTTTAACATAAATGTCTAGTAGGATAAAATGATGTAGAGATGACTGTTTATACCCAATAGGTCAAAGGTCATATTGAACTGTGATAATGTTCTGTACAAACACTTCTCTGGCCATTATTCAACACTATAACTCAGGAACAAAAGGGCAGGTTGTGACCATATTTCACATTTGGTCAGATACTTATGATACACAATCTTCTCTGCTGCTGAATTGAAGATGTGTGTGAAGCATCCATGTTTTAGTATCTGAAGCATCGTCTACTGTCATGGTTACAACTTTATGTTCTATCAGAGTCAGCTTTATTGGCTAAACATGTGAACACATACAAGGAAAATACAGTTAAAACCTTTTTATTAAATTCCTTCAAAGTCGTCACTACAAATATTACATGAGTCTGGACGGACATGGAAAAAAACCTGCAACTCGACAGGTTGTTGGAGGCAAACAACCATGAGGCGATATTTCTAGTTAGATTGTATGCCATGTGGTGTATTGTTTGTTTTGTTTTTATTAGATTGCCCACAGTAAAGAGATGACAGTAAATGAGGATGATAGCGAGAAAGGGTGTGACATGCAATTAAGCTCCCTTACCGGATGCACCGGGGGGAAATCATGGACAAACATCCTACAACGAGTCTTCTCTTAAAATCTAGACATTTCATTTTAACACTGGTCTTGAAACCGGTGATAATGATCTCAAAAGTATATTGTTGCTCTGAAAACAATCTCACCAGTTCTCTTTTATCTCATAAAGAATCCACCGATGGAGACATTAATTGTGAATGATTAAAATTAATTTTGTTTATTAGCAAGCCTCTACAAGCCTCTGACAGATACAAGTCTGCTGCCTATCACAAACAGCCAGGACAATTGATCTGCCTTGTAACTCACCAAAGCAAAACACTGATTTGACAGGATTTAGGAATTCCCAATTACACAATGAAGTTTTAAAAATGCCTTTATTAAACCTAATGTCTTATTAAACATATGTTTAATCAGTGTTATTATTAAACTTTATAAACTTATATTGCATTTTGCTGTAAAGGGCAAAAACTCTTCTTTGTAAACAGCTAGCAGCCACAAGAGATTGAAGGCTAATTTACATTCTTGCTGAAGTGATGGCTATTACTTTCTTGCCATCATTTTTGAACCTTTTGAACATCTGCATACATAATGAGCCCAGAATAATAACGTGACTTATTGCAACTACTACAGCAGAAAGTAGCCATGTGACCCCCACCCTGAGTTACAGGCACATGCACTGTAACTCAGCCTCTTTTCAGGCTCACAGTTAGCAGCTTCACCATAGTCACGTGACTGAGCCCACTAGAAAAAGTCATGTGACAACACTAAATGGGTCACAACTATCAGCAAAATGATGCCATCCTCCCGGACACACACACACACACACACACACACACACACACACGCATTAGCATGGCAGCTCAAGGGACCCAAACGCTAATTAATATGAACCTCTTTCCCTCTCCTTCTGTGATCTAGCTGTCTGTCTCCTTCCATCTGTCTTTGTCTCTGCAGGTCTTTCTATTTGCTTCTGTTATAGATGTTATTTAATAATAAAACAGATGGTCATGTCCCTCCAGACCTGTGTGTGTGTGTGCGTGTGTGTGTCTAAGCTTTGGTCAACATCATGGACACACACACACACACACACATACATGCACATACACAAAGACGGGCCATCTGTGCCACTGTGCTCAGGTGGACATAGACGGGAAGTCTTATTTAAGAGGTCAGACACAATAAGCCACATTATGGGCAGGAAGTGTGGCTGTGTGTGTTTTATTGTTGTGAAGTGAATATGAGGCTCAGTGCTGAAACTTCCTTTTTAAAGTGATATCATTAGGATTATTCAGTGGTTGACTTTGGTTTTATTCACATGGTCCCTCATTGTATTAGCAGAGAAATCTTATCTTTATTTCAACCTTTTTAAAAATAATGTTCATCAGTTCAGAAAAAGTCCAAGATATGTCTTATATGAGCTGCCGTTTTTTGTCTTTCCACCATCATTTAGCTGTGGAATATTTTCTGTCATTAATTATTAGTGGATGACATTTTTATTAAACCTCCAGGAAATTATAATTCCATCTCAGGTATCAGGTCAGCACTGAGCTATAAATAGGATGAAACAGTGAGCCTCGCTCTGGCACTCAGAACATATTAGACCGGCGGTGGCAATGTGTGGAGCACTCACATGCATTTACACGCACCGTGGTTCACAGTCTGTCAGAGTGTGAAGTCACACATGTCCAAGTGATCGCTTGTGTATGAACTAAGTGACTGTAAGTGTGTTTATTCTGTGCCTGTGTCCTGTGCCTATATTTAATTAGCTACAGTTTCCTCTTCTTTACACAATATGTCATGAGATCTGTAAACAAATGCAGAACTTGCCTTGATATGATTCAGCAGCAAGGGTCATCAAGAGTTTGTGCATCCTCACGTTGCTTTTTAACATCCTTCATTCCACTTTTGACCTCTCATGAAAGATTAAGCTGCTCGTATTTCTATTAGAAATATAATCCCCGTCTTTCTTTTTTTCTCTGGCAGGACTCGGCCAGCCTGAAGGTGCCATCGTCCTGCAACCCCACCGAGCTGATGGAGCAGGCGCTGAGGAAGTGGCTGACCACCCACGGGCCTGAGGAGGAGGCGTGGAGGGGACAGTACGTACTGAGGGTCAGCCATTGCCTGGAGTTCCTTTGTGGAGACCACCCTCTCATTCAGTACAAGGTCTGTTGATCATGCAGTGCACAAGGTTACTCTGCATACTGTAAGAAATCTAGTGTTACACAAGCAGTTACGCAAAACATCCTGATAACAACCATCATATAGAAGTGGATACAGATGATTGCATTTATTATTTTTTTCATTGCTGCAACCTTGTAGTTTCTCCGAGACACAGTGGGGATTACTATCTATCAGTGATTTATAGACACTACTCTAATCCTCACTTTGATGTTTCATTTCCTTTATCAGTATTGTTGGCATAACCAGGTGGAGCAGAGATAGTCCTCTTAAAAGGTTATCATTTTTCTACCCTTGGATTCTAAAAATCTTTGCTTATCACATGGTAATACAATTTAAACTGATATAAAGTTGCGTAATGTTTGACAGTAACAGCCTGAGCTATTGTCAGACCTGTCTGGTCTGTCTGTGGAAAAAAAGATGAGATATAAACTAGAATTAATGGGCTTGAACCGCAGTAGTTTTGGTAATGGTGCGGGTTGGTTGATGGTGTGTTTACAGTATACATGGTTGCGTGTTGCTTGTTTTCAGCTGTTTCAGAAAATATTCAGGTAACCCAGATAAGCCTGCATGTGAATCAGGAGCAGGATACATTATCTTGGAGAACAAATCTAAAATAAATTTGTCTAGTTTACAGTCGCAGTTCTGTGGAGAGAGCTGTTAAAAAAACTGATTTATAAAGATAATAAACATATTTACGTAGACACATTTAAGGAAGTCATAAGAATAATCACACAAAACAGGCACCAATTATATAAAGCACCAAGATTGCATTTATCTGCAGGAAGCACAGCATACATTAGTGCGCTGGTAAGTGACTATGAATTAATAGCAATAACTAGCAAACAATAGATTCTTCTCTGTGCAATGATATCTTATCTCAGTGCGAGTATAGTACAGCTGTTACTTTTGGTTTCCTGTGAAATGAACATCATAAACTAGGGATGACTTTATTATCAGAGAGGTATCATAGATTTTAAGATTCCTCAGTTTAAGTCCTTATTTGTGGATCAACAGGCTTAATAGTGTTATGAGATCAGCAAATCAAGAAGGCAGCCTCTGTAGGTAAATGTATGCATCTTAAGTTCCACAAGCTATGTTTGGTTGGTCACTTTTTTAAAAAATTAATTATTTTAAATTAAGTGCCAAGCATTTTTAAGCTGAATCTGGTCCTGTCTGTGTGTAGCCTTGCACATAGAGCATACTTCATCAAATAAGCATGCAAGGCTGCTTATTTGATGAAGTATGCTCTATAAGCAGTGCATACATTTCACTAGTTTTGACTTGTGTTTTTTTTTTTGCCTGTCTTTGAAGTACTTTTGCTGGCTATTTCTGAAAAGCCATTCCACTTTTATGTCTGACAGAGTGTACTTTAACTTTTAACTTTTAACTTTTAACACAACTATGAACAAAACAACTTTTTCACAAGACTAAAAAAGGCTTGGAAATACACATAACTAAAAAGCTCTCCTTCCCTGTCTTGTGTGTGCAGTACATCCGCACGTGCATGCAAGCCAAGGAGCCTCCACACCTCACCCTGGTCCACACCAGCGTCGTCAAGGCCATGTTTGAAAAGGAAATCTGTGCCATCGGAGCTGTGGTCAGCCGCAAGTCCTCCAACCCACCTTTACCACTACCTCCCAAGAGAAGAGCTCCCACGGTTAGTATGGGGATAATGTGTGTGAATAAATGTGACTCTCACTTCTGTGCTGTGGCGGTTTAGTGTGTTCAACAGTCACAAACGTCATTGGGTAAGAAGGTGAAGTCAATTTCAGCTTGTTCTTATCACATACGTTTATTAATGTTATGTGATTTGATAACGTTTGATTAAAACTGATGTTTCGATGCACAAAATGCTGCTATGTGCTCTAGATAACAGTCAGTTAATATCCACCAGTGTTTACTGAGCAATGTTCTTCTTTCACCAAAACAGGAAAAGCTCCAGTTTGTTTGATTCACCTGCACTGAACAAGGCAGGTGTGCAGGTTGTGTAAACATGTACTTGGCAGCTGCCACCTGTCTTTTTATGAGGCACTGTTCTGAGTGCCTGGCAACAAGTCTGCGCTGCCCTGCCAGCATTTGCCACGTTGACCAATGAACCTCATGGAGACCACAGGCTGCTCCATAAAGTAAAGTCGTTCTATATACTATAAGCGTCGACTTAGTTTTGGCCTCTTTTTTGTTACGGTGTCAGAAAACATCACTAGCTCCACAGCTGATGCCGCCAGGTGTGCAGTGACATCACTCATTGATGTGTGCATCCACATTGAAATGTCAGATTGCATTTAATTGGCCTTTCGTTAGCGAGTCTCCTGTTGTTTTAATTGCCTGATGCCACACTGACTCTTGATGCCTGGTGATTTGCAGCTGAGAAAGTCTGTAAATATTGCAGGTGCGAATAATTATACGAAAGGTAACCACATCATATTTATCAAATATTATCATAAAAGTGTTAGAGCCATTATTACAAAACTTTTTTTTGCGTGTGTGTGTGTGCGTTTACAGTAAAAAAAAAACTAAAAAAAACAGCAGTTTCACCTCACTTCCCCATTTTGTTGATGAGTACATTCATACTCAGTGGAGAATGTGACTAAAGGAATTACAAAGTGTCTCAATCACTGTATATTATCATATGATGAATGCAGGCATACTGTAAAATGACTGGAACATTTTCTCCAGATTAAATGGGTATAGTTGATGAGCAAAACATGGAAATGCCAACAAGATGAAATTATTTTATATATCCATCAAGGGATAAAAAGCAGCCTAATATCCAATAGTGCTTGGATGAATTGATTTACATATGTATTAAAGCATACATCATAAGTGATGTATGCTTGATATTTAGGTCAAAACTTCCACTTAACTAGGTTAGGGCTGCAACTAAAGATTTCATCCCTTATTGAATAATCTGCTAATTATTTTCTCAATTAATCAATTTGTCTTTGGAATGTCAGAAAATTGTGAAAAATGTCTTAAACTATGAATCTCATCAAATTGGTTATTGGTTATTTTCTTTTACTGAACCAATCAATGGGTTGACTGCTTTCTAGTATCAGTAAAAACCCTTTATCCTGTTTACAGCTTGTTCAGAATGATATGTCATAAACAACATTTTTGACAGGGCTTCTGGTCATACTGTAATAAGGTTGTGTTGCTGGTTGACAGGAAGTGAGATTTATTTTCAGGAAATGAACCTGTTTTTGGATGCCCTGCTCTCGTGCTCTTGTAGATCTTTCTGATAATTGCTCCCAACAAAGCAAGCGAACAGAGGGACGTGCTGTTTTTGTAAAAAATACAGCGCACGCAGCTCTCGTTTCCGCCTGCAATAATGAAGGCAGAAAAAAATTACAGCATCTTATCTGACAAGAGGCAAATTACACACACTCACACAAGCACTTCAACACATCAGCACCCACACAGAGAGACAACAAATAGCAGGAAGTGTGCTAGTTAGTTATGTTCATAGGCTCTAGGTGTCATGTGATGCTGTTTATCTTGCTGACTGCTGACCCTTGCAAATCCACTTGGCTCATCAGAATGACCTGCCTGACCCCCCCCCTTTTACCTCCCCACCCTTACATTGTTTGTGTGTGTGTGCGTGAGCAAGTGTGTGCGTGAGCGTGTTGGAGTACATATTTTTACAGCGCGTCATGCAAAATACTGCTCACCCATCTCTAATCGCTCCTTCTGCTCTCACTCTCCCTTCGCAGCAAGTACAGACGTGTGTGTGGGATGTGTCGAGCACGTTTAAGATAGTCCTTGTGAAAGGAAGCAAGGTGAACGCGGAGGAGACTGCCAAGGTAAACTCCTGCTTTGTCCACATCTGTAATGCAGTCATTTGTCTGTTTTGTTAATATGCCAGTGAACACGTAAAACACAATTGTGCTGTGTCTTCAAAGAGGTTTAACATTTACAGAAGTAGCACACCAACATGTCATCAGCAGCTGTAGATTGTCAGTCAGATAAGTAATGAAAACATGTCATAAAAGATTATATCAGCATAATAAAAATGTTCATTTAAACACATTGGCTTGAGTGTTAAGTAGCTGCAAAATATAGGTTGTCATCCTCCTTTTTGCTTTCATAAGGCCTTACCAAAAGCCAGTCCAACTGAAGGTTATTAACAAAGTTTAGCTCAGGGATTAAGATGACTCTTTCTTTGTGCTGCCACCCTCCCTCCTGCCCTCCCAGGTCCAGGTGAGAGCAGGCCTCTTCCACGGTACAGAGCTGCTGTGCAAACCCGCGGTGAGCAGCGAGAGCAGCGGACGCTCGGATCACACGTGGAAAGACAGCACGCTGGAGTTCGACATCTCCGTCTGTGACCTGCCACGCATGACCCGCCTCTGCTTCGCCATCTACGCCGTCATGGATAAGGTGAAGAAGCAGAAGTCCACCAAAAACGCTCATCTAAACAAGTACCAGACCATTCGCAAAGCAGGGAAAGTGGTAAGAAACAGTCTTGTTCTCAAACCTACACGGTCACAGTTACTGCACATATATACACTCTATTTTAATAGTATCATTAACTAAACAAGTGTCTCTCTGTTCCAGCACTACCCTATAGCCTGGGTCAACACCATGGTGTTTGACTACAAAGGCCAGCTGAAGACTGGAGATATCATCTTGCACTGCTGGTCTTCCTTTCCTGGTATACACACCGCTCTCATGTTTACTTAATTTCTACTAACACAAATCAGTTAGAGTTGCCACCATGTAGTAGATAAACATCAGCTAAGTCTTGTGTGTGTGTGTGTGTGTCTTGGACAGATGAACTTGAAGAGATGCTGAACCCCATAGGAACCATCCAGACCAACCCATACACTGAGAACGCCACAGCACTGCACATCCATTTTCCAGAGTACTCGTCACACCCCATCATCTTCCCTCCCTTTGACAAGGTCAGACATTAGTCAGCCCACACACATACCTTTTCTGTCAACATTTGGACATGCCACTAATCTTGAATATTTAATTAGTCTTGAACAAATTATTTCTGCAGCCTTGCACCCAAAGATCTCATAGCTAACATGCTCAATAATCACTATGTCTGAACTTAGAAGTACGATGAGGCCTCATTTGCCTCCTTTCTTTAAAGACTTGACTGCAGTTGAATTTGTCATCACGGTGGCTTAGTGCTCTTAATAATGGTACCTAGTGATTATGATGAAGTGGTAGCTGCTGGCACGAAAAGGATCAGGACATGCTCAGCCTGCTTAATGTACTCCAGCAGTGTTGTATCAGCGAGGGTGTTCACTCAATACTCTCTCACTTTCTTGCAGATACTGGAAAAAGCTGCAGAGATCGCCAGAGCGAGTGACTGTGCACCTATGGTGAGTTTGGGGTTAATTGTGTAGATATACCAAAATATTCACATTCTTCAAGTGCAGCACAGGTGAAAAGCAGTGTCAGGTGATAGAAATTAACATGCAGCGTCAATGCTCTCTCCTCACCAACGCACATAGCAAGTCTAATCTCTCAAATAGGCACACACTGCTAGTTTCCTTGGAAACCCATTGTTATCACTTTGGCAGGGTGTAACAGCAAAATATTCCAATCCCCTTCAAAACTAGAGACTCTAATCAGATTACTTGTATGTTTTCCTGTCTCACTGCCCCTTCGACCAAAAACCCACTCCTGGGCGTGTTACAGCCGGTTACATAATCCTGTGTTATGTAGAGGGCATGCCCCAACGCAGCCTTTTAAAGCTGAGGTGTTCGTGTGAAACTATGGATTAACACTGACGACAGGTTGGTGTTAATTTTTTTAACAGTGTGTCAATTTGTGCCTACGTGCACAGCTCCACACAGCTCCCCTAATGTTATTCCCTCAGAATGAAAGTTTGACCAGGGGTCTGTTTTACGTCAGCATATCAAGACCAAGTTTATAATGAAATTATTGGCTCTTTAACGCACCTTTGTTCTTTTAAGAGTCAAACAGCAAACACTTGGAATAAACAGAGATAATTCAATGATAGTCCTTGGTTTATGAATTGAGATGACTCACATTTAAGAGAGTAACTGAGAAAAAATTCTGTAGTAGTACTTTGATACACTTCTGCCATCTTGTGGTCGCTTACAGTTACTGCCGTTGCTCCTCTCACATATTTTCACTTCCTGGCTCCTTTTCCTATTTTTCTTCCCTTCCTCTCCATCCGTTCACCTCATCTCACCTCTAAATCCTCTCCTTCTCAAAATCCCTAACCCATTGGACGTTTCTTCCTTCCTCCCATCCTTTTCTCTCAGGGTCGTGGAGGTAAGAAGTTCCACATAGAGCTGAAGGAGATCATGGAGCGGGACCCACTCTCTCAGCTGTGTGAGAACGAGAAGGATCTGATCTGGACACTACGTTATGACTGCCGTGAAAATTTCCCTCAGTCACTGCCCAAGCTGCTACTCTCCGTCAAATGGAGCAAACATGAGGACATGGCCCAGGTTAGCCAATGCATTATTTGACACTACAGACAAATAGAAATAAAACAATTAAAAATAAAGTAATAAAAACTAAACCGATGGGCTGTGGATGAAACATTACCTGTATGAGATCAACTCATTTTTATTGCTAAAATCCTCCTCTCCCTGTTAAGTCTGTAATCTCTTTTAGTGAGTATGAATGTGCACACTCCTATGCCAAGATTCAGAGTGATGCAACACATGTGAGCAAAGTGTCTCATTCAAGAAGCTGATTTGGATTAAATTGGCTTATTTTAGACAGACAGACCATTCATATTTGATCCTGTGTAGAGTTTTAAGATTATCCTAACTGTTAAGGGACAATTTGGACCTCAATTCTTTGTTAGTCTCTCAGATATTTAGCGTAAATGTTATTTAGTATCAGTTGTGACAGCAAAAATGATTAGCACTAGTTTTTTTCAGCATTTAGAAGATGTTTATATATCCTCCGTTGGAAAAGGAATAGTTTACCAGCACCTGAAAAATAACCCGAACATTTCCCAAAGTACCACACTGTATGTAATCATCATAAAAAATAAAATGTTGAACAACCAAATTTGGACATTAAATCATCAATAACTAAAATTGAGGTGAGAACAAACATCTCTTTCTAGATTGTGACGCAAAGGGTATTCACAGTTAAAATACTATCAGTTTTTGAGTATCTGTGTGTGTGTGTGTGTGTGTGTGTCTCAGCTGCAGGCACTGCTTCAGATTTGGCCCAAACTGAGTCCCAGAGACGCTCTAGAACTTCTGGACTTCAACTACCCTGACCAGTATGTCAGAGAATATGCTGTGCGCTGTCTGTGTGATATGAGGTAAACACATGTATCCACCCACACATAAATATTATATAACACATCCTTGTCTCCTCAGTTTTTCTTTGCCTCATATTCAAGCCAGACTGCATTTGTATCATCCACTGTAATATAGTGTAATCCAGTACACCTTGTTAAATGTCACCTTCTTTCTTTTGGATCAGAAAATACATTAAGTTCTTTCATGCAAAGGATAGTAGATAATAAAAATGCTTCAAAATCATGTTATAGTTTAAGTTTAAGAGTTTAAAAAAAAATGAAAGTGAAAGGTTGCTTAAAGGCTCATGCTTCTCCTTGTTTCCCTCCCTCTCTTTCCTCACCAGCAATGAGGAGCTGTCGCAGTACTTGCTGCAGTTGGTGCAGGTGTTGCGCTATGAGCCCTACTATGACTGCGCCCTTACCCACTTCCTCCTGGAACGTGCCCAGAGGAACCGCAAGATAGGACACTTCCTCTTCTGGCATTTACGGTATGTGAAAAAGAAAGGGAAAAGTATTTGTGTTTTTAAAAGAGCAGCTTGACTCTAGAGAGGCCTCTCCTCTGACCATGCCGCCTCTCTGCTGCCCCCCGCAGGTCAGAGATGCACATGCCAGCTGTTTCAGTCCAGTTTGCCCTCATCCTGGAAGCCTACTGTAGAGGCAGCATCCCTCATATTGAGGTTCTAAAGAAACAGGTAAGCCACACAGCATCTCTTTTTATTTCTTGTCACTTACACACATGTAATCTCACAAAAATGAAGAAATCATGATCTATTTCCAGTATATTCTCTCTAGACATATTCCTGTTAAGAAGTAGTTCCTTTCGCTCTAAATTTTGGAATCTTTGGGCGTTCACCCTAATAGTCCCTGCTCATGGTGCAGAGTAGCTCAAGTCTATTGTCAACCCCAGCAGAGTTGTATTTTTGGTATTCTTAGCCCATCACAACGACAACAGCATCACCTTCCTGCCCTCTGACCTTTGCCCTCTACACTGTTGCTTCTGACAGTCACTCCTCTGGAGTTTCCCCCTACTTCCTCATCAGCACAGTCATTTATCGGGTCACTTCCTGTTTTGAAGAGCATACAGACTGGTTTAGGATTGTAATGCTGACATTGTGTGTTTAAGGACAGTGTGCTCACTTGTCAGTAACCAGAATTTAATAATTTTGAGGGTTTCGTCAGCTGGTTTCAATCATGAGATGTGACAGCTGTTTCCAGGAGAACGTAAAGTGTGATGTTAACAGTCCACGTTAAACTACTGTAATTCTGAAATACAACACTGCATTTATATGGTTTACTTTTTATGGTTTACATTTTTTTTTTTTTTTTTACTCAAACCAGGTGGAAGCCCTGAGTAAGCTAAAGTCGGTCAATGAGCTAATTAAGCTGGGGACCATCAAGAACGCTCGAAGTAAGACCAAGGAGGCAATGTTGACCAAAGAGGCCATGATGACCTGTCTGAGGCAAAGCGGCTACTCAGAGACTCTGTCAGACCTGCACTCGCCTCTAAACCCCCATGTCCTGCTGTCCGGCATCAAGTAAGACAACACCACTATTCAGCGAGATTGTATGGAAATCTCCATTCCAATCATAGGTTTCAGGTTTCAGATCAGGTTTAACTTTTTCTCCTCTTCTTCTCTGCCTCATATTACCATCTGTCTCTCAGTGTGGAGAGGTGTCGGTACATGGACTCTAAGATGAAGCCACTCTGGATTGTTTACAACAACAAGCTGCTGGGGGGAGACACCCTGGGAATCATCTTCAAGAATGGAGACGGTAGGAGGAATCAGAGATAGAGGGGAGGGCGGTTTGGGGCGGAGGGGGAGAGATATAATAAGGTCACGATGAGTAGTCAATTAAACCACTTTTTAAGTTTTGAAGTAAATTCTGCTGACAGGTTTGTAATGCAAAATATATTCTTTTGAAATCACAAAAACGTTCTGTCTCTTTTCTTCCTCACTGTCTTTTCTTAGACCTACGACAAGATATGTTAACCCTCCAGATTTTGAGGTTAATGGATCTGCTATGGAAGGAGGCGAATCTGGATCTCAGGTGCGTTTTTATCCTCATGACTGTATGTTTGTGTCTGTGTGTGTGTGTTAAACGGTTAGTGTTTGTCAAGCTTGTTTGTTCCTGCTCTCTGTGGGGAAGGGGAAGCTCTGGTGGGGAGGTGAAGAGGAGGGGAGATACTAAATTACCCCATGCCAGTTTAACCTCCAACCCTTTTACACCCTAGACTTCCACACTCTCCCACACACACAAATGCACGAACACACACACACGCACACACACACACACACACACATACATTATCTACATTACATCCTAATCAAATCCACACGTTGGCACTTTTGTAAGCCCTTTTTTCTGCCTTTGTCATCCACTGACACATCTGGAGCTGAGCAGTGGAGGGGGGTTGTTTTGACAGTTGAGCTTAAGGACGGTGATTCAGATTACAAGGGAAATGGGTTCAGGGTTCAAACACAGTGATGGGATGTAGAGAATGGAGCAATGGACAATGTAATGAAACCGCTATCGGTGATTTCTGGATATGTTTCACCACATGTATACTTACTTGTTGGCTGTCTGTACAGTAATCATTTTCTCACTGACTTAAACTCAACACCCGTCATGTAGAATAAAGAAATGCCTGAAGGCTTCGGGGTCTCCATTACACCTCTGTCCAACTGTAAATGAAATCTAGAAATTGAGTCAGCATTGAGCATTGAGTCATGGCTGTCTGGTGTATGAGACTGGGGAGGAACAGTATGTTCAGTATGTTAGCATTCTTGTCATTTAGTTGTTATGCTGCGAACTGCAAAACGAAGACCTACTGCCATCTAGTGGAAGTGGTTAATAAATTCAGTTAAAGTGAATGAAATAGAAAATGTTTCATCTGGCAGGCATCCATGCTATCATGTAATCATCATAGTTGTTCACTGTGTGTCCCCATCGGCAAAGTCTCTGCTCACTGTCAACAGTATAAAAGTCTCCGCTGTCCGACAGAGAAGGGATTGTACCCAGATGACTGCTGTTTGAATGAGTCCCCAAACTAACGGGAGCCTAATATCTTAATCTCATAAATGCGTAATACTGGAAGCAGATATGAAGCAACACTCTCACACACACACACACACACACCGCATTATCCATTTACGCTGACCCGATTCAGATTTCCGCTCTCATGTGGCTCAGGTTTTGTGGGTCATAAATGTTGTCGAGGACTGTTTTGGGGCACATTCATGTGTTGAAATATGATCAAATGTGTCACTACTACGTTTGATAATTTACTGTATGTATGCGCAGATTGTATTAAGTGTGATTATAATTGGAAATGGTGCATTTGTGCAAAACTAGTACTTGTGATTTACTGACTGTGGATATAGGTCAATGATGTTTTTTTTGTGTCAATGTGTTTTAGTCAAATTTAAATGGGTTAAAATTTGAAAATAAACATATGAATATTTTGCACACATTCTTTTTTGTCGACCCAGCAAAAAAATTCAGCTTTTAATCCATTTTGAGAGAATATATTAGATTAGAGGATTATGGCAAAATGTCTAAGTGGTGTAACCATAGAAACTTTGTACCAAATAATTAAACTTGCTTAAAAATGCTGAATTCTCAATAAAACACTATATCAACTAGTTTGGCATGATCTTACATTATAACTTTTTTATATTAAATAAAGGTAATGGATACAATTGTTCTAAATTTAATCTGGGTTTTAAATTAAGTAATTATTACTGTAAGTACACTAAAATACATTGTAGGTGGATAAAATATTGAATATTTATCATTCTTTTGTAGTTACACCATTTGACATTTTCAGGAGCATTCAGTCTTAGTTTTTGTTTGTTTTTAAATGGTGCACATGTCATTTCAAATGACATAAAACCAACAAAAATACTAAATGTACATTTTAACAAACCTGATGCTGCTTTTAAGACATTTTTTAAGCTATTTTTGAATTGCTCATCTTGCCATCCCTTATTTGTCACTGGCCAATATACATATTTACTGTATACTCCTCTGTAGACAGCAGAAATTGTGGCAATAATTTTGAAAAAGTGCATTTTCTTTTATCTATTTACCACATACTCAAGGTTCGATATGTTTACTGTTGGCTATTTGATACCATTAAGCTCTTTTCTTCTCTTTCTCTTCATATTGTGCAGGATCGTACCTTATGGTTGCCTAGCGACAGGTGACCGTGCAGGGCTGATTGAGGTTGTGTCATCAGCAGACACGATTGCCAACATCCAGCTGACCAGCAGCAACGTGGCAGCAGCTGCCGCCTTCAACAAGGATGCTTTGCTCAACTGGCTCAAAGAGAGAAACTCTGGGTATGATGCTGTCTGGTGTTTAAATGAATCCTGAAGTAACTGCAAGGATATGTTTACTATTACAGGTGCTTGAGAGAGCTGTGCATTCAGTTAACCCCCCCTGTTTTTTGTGTACTGACAGCGATGCTCTTGAACGGGCCATCGAGGAGTTCACTCTGTCATGTGCAGGCTACTGTGTAGCCACCTATGTCCTGGGCATCGGAGACCGCCACAGTGACAACATCATGGTCCGCAGCACTGGACAGGTGTGAGAAATGCTATGTTTTATATGATGAAATTATCCAGGGGCCAGTAGAAAGCCCACAAATCATTTCATTAGATAAATATTTTATGATTATTTACATTACGTTGGCACACTGGATTGTTTAAAGTCTGTTCCAGTCTGCTTTTCCTGTTTCCATGATGCTCACTGTTTGGATTTGGTGTCTGCCTGTCAGCTCTTTCACATAGACTTTGGCCACATCCTCGGCAACTTCAAGTCCAAGTTTGGCATCAAGAGGGAGCGTGTACCATTTATCCTCACACACGACTTCATCCACGTCATACAACAGGGAAAGACGGGTTACACAGAAAAATTTGGCAGGTTTGTTCCACATTTTGTTTGTTCTTTTATCTTACAGTAAGTCTCTCTCTGTCTTTGCATGTGTACTGTTGTGGAAATTCTACTACTTTGAGATTATAGCCATGGTAATGCTTTGTAGGAACAGGCACCTTTTTCTATCCACATTAATTAATATGGTTTATCCATTTGACACATTTGACTGTGTTGCTATTACTAGGCCTGTCATTTAAATTTGAATTGAATGTCACGATAATAATTTTTGATTTGGGTGTCTTGTTTGACATTTAATACACCGTACCAACTTCTGGTTCAACTTACTAAGAGGGCACTTACTGTGGGCACAACAGTATAACAGCTAAGAAAATCCATTAGACATAGACAACACTATCTTTATCTCACAGGATGTAAGTCTGCAGTGGAATTGCATCTGCACAGCTGGTTCATGAGTTTCTCTTTTTGTGTTTCTTGATTTTTCAGCCTGGCTGCGTTGTGCATTTTTATCTTTTTTGTTTTCAGCTGTCTCAGAAATAACACTTGGGTCTTTTTAAAGAGTATTACAGTCCTAAAGAGCAGAAAGTCCATGCCTCTGACATGATTTGATGTCTGTCAGTGCAGTATATTTATCCACCAGTAGGTGGCAGTAGAGACTTAACCAATGATAAAGCTGCAGCCTGCAAGTCTCACAGAGGAGGAATGTGCCCAGTTACCAACACCATTGAGAATTAAAGTAAAACTGAGCGTATTAGAATGTTTCTCTACATTTTGTGTTTCATGTGTATTGTATCTGAAGCATTTTAAACACACAGTATGTTGAGAGATTTCATGTAGATTTTGGATCATTCAGATATGGTTCGATCCACTGAATTTTATTGTAAAATATAGATTATACAAATCAGAAGGTTGAATTTGTTCCCACCAGTCTTGAATAGTGTTGTACAAACACTTTTTTAAAACAGTTAAGTGCTAAACCAGCATAAATACTATAAGCCTTCATAGGCCCTTATCTTAAGACATCAAAACCTCATCAATTACAGTCACGTCTCATTGGATCTTAAAAAGTAATTTGTTGTTTTATTTTCCACAAAACAAATCCTATGAAACAGCCTTGTGCTTCGTGACTGATATCTCATGTGATAATGTAGCAGTTAATCCCTCACACAGATAAACTGACCCGACCGAACTCAAGTGTTTACACATTCTTGAAGTGCTCCCATGAGCCTGAAAAACCTTTCAGCCACATCAACATGTGCAGTGCAGCGCAGCATGTGTAAATCTGGCATCACGTAGCTGCACTGCAGCAGGGTAGGTTGTTTGTCAAGTAGAGATCAGTGACGCAACAAGAAGACAAATCATTTAGTGAAGTGGAAATACCCTTGTGGTACTGTGCTGTCATGGCCTACATTCATGATTTATGCCACACAAGAGTAAACTTCTTCAGACAAGTTGTGTGAAGTATCAACAGTTGCTTTAGCTCAAGTTACTACAGTCCAGGAATAACAACCACATCATTCACTGATTTGTAGTGAAGAAGTGCGGATCTATTGTGAAGTAGCTACCTTCTTCTGTTTTCGAGCGTCACAGTAGCATGTTAAGCCCAAGCAATGACACAGTGAATTTGAGCGTGCTGGATTGTTAACACTGGATAAACGGTGTGACTATGAAATATTGTCACCAAGGCTCTGAAGGTATTGACTAAAACATTAAACATTTTATTACACTGACTTTACAGTACTTACTAACTAAGCCGCTGCTGGTGAAGTGCAGCATGTAGGAGTTCTGTCTTAAATATGCAACTTGATCTCACAGAAATACATGAAATGTCCCTAACCCATCCTCAACAATGTAAAAAAGAGAAGTACACTGGTTGTGTATTGCTGCGTCAGCAAATGTAGTTTTTGTGGGTGTTATGAAAAAGAACATTGTGTACTAATTTGAGATCAGATACAGTAAACAAATCACTCTGTGAAGCAGAAATACAGAAGTGAAAATACACCCTGTAACCCACTGTACATTCAAAACCCTGCCAGTGTGGATGTGTTGAAATATTTTAAGTTCATCTACGTTATATTCAATATTCCAAAGATCACACATACACCGATCAGCCAAAACGTTAGAACCACCTGCCTAATATTGTGTAGTTTCCCTTAATGCTACCAATACAGCTCTGTCACGTTGAGGCATGGACTCCACAAGACCTCTGAAGCTGTCCTGTGATATCTAACACCAACAAGTTAGCAGCAGACCCTTTAAGTCTTCTAAGTTGCGAAGTGCTGCCTGTATGGATTGGACTTGTTTTTCCAACACATTCCACAGATGTTGGATTGGATTGAGATCTGTGGGATTTGGAGGCCAAGGCAACACCTTGAACTCTTTATCATGTCCTCAAACCGGAACAATTTTTTTCAGTGTGGCAGGGTACATTATCCTGCTGAAAGAGAGTACTGCCATCAAGGAATACAGTGGCCATGAAGGGATGTACTTGGTCTGCAACAATGTCAAAAGTAATATCCACAGGAATTCCAGGACCCAGGATTTCCCAGAAGAACATCACTCAGTGCATCACACTGCCTCTACTAGCTTGCCTTCTTCCCTTAGTGCATTCTGGGGCCATCTCTTTCCCAACTAAACAATGCACATGCACCACATGATCTAAAAGACACCAGGCCACCTTCATCCAAGTGCCCATTGTAGATGCTTTTGTTGGCAGACAATGACCAGCATGCAGCAGCTATGCAGCCCCCTACTCAGCAAGCTATGATTCACACTGTGTTCTGACACTTGCCTATCATAGCCAGCATCAACTTTTCAGAAGTTTGACCCCTGTCGCAGGTTCACTGGTTATCCTTCCTTGGACCACTTTCGGTCCTGACCACTGCATACCAGGAAGACCCCATAAGACCTGCACTTTTGGAGATTCTCTAACCCAGTCATCTAGCCATCACACGTAGGCCCTTATCAAAGTTGCCCAGATCCTTATGCTTTCAACACATAAACTTCAAAAACTGTGTAATATATTCCACCCCTTAACAGGTGCTATTTTAACTAGGTAATGAATGGTACTCACTTCACCATTCAGTGGTTTTAATGTTTTGGCTGATCAGTGTGTAGTACCAGTTAACATTTTGGACTCACTTTCTCATTCAGGAATGGGAACATGTGTCCAAACTTTGACTGGTACTGCATAGTCAACTGTGACTTTCAGCTAATGATAATAAAAATGTGAAAAAGGCAAACTTTGAGATTCTGTGAGTTTTGCATGACAAGAAAAATGCTGGTCAGCAAGCTTGTCACAAGCTGTTTGAAACCACCTTAGACATTTCGTTGACACAATGAGTAAAACAGAGAGGAGCATAAAGGAAGTGTTTGTCATTTATTATCACAGTTTGTGGGTAACCTCAGTCAGGTCAGTCATACATCAGCAGATATGTTAAAACATGTTCATAACCAGCCAGATGTCATATCAGTGTTTTGAAACTTTTACTTGATAATGAAAAGGAGGCGTCAACAAAAACAAAACAACATGGTAACCGTTATCATGAAATCAACTATCTGTGGGCGCTGTACGTGTATGACAGAAAACAAACTGTGTATATGTCTGTGTGTTCATAGTTTCCGACAGTACTGTGAGGAGGCCTATCTAATCTTGAGGAAGAACGGGAACCTCTTCATCACATTGTTCGCCCTCATGCTTACTGCTGGACTGCCTGAGCTCACCTCAGTCAAAGACATCCAGTATTTAAAGGTATTACACACACGCACGCACGCACGCACGCACGCACGCACACACACACACACACACACACACACACACACACACGCACACACACACACAGTGCAAAAGAAAACATGTGGTATCAGTGCCTCTCTTACTCTCTGCACCTTGCAGACGATGATGATTTCTTGTTTTCTAGACTTTACCACAGGTCGGTGGTTTTTTGCCAGCTGTGTTTTTTGTTTTTGTCTTTAGCTTCATCTCTTGACATTTTGGAAAGAGAAAGGGTGAAGGAAAGAACAAACAGAAAGTATGGTTATTAACAGCAATGACAAGTGCATATACAGCACCAGATGGACCAATGAACTACACTGCAGTACTGCAGATTCATTAAATGAATATTTAAGGTTACAGTAGTTTCTTTTTTTCCCTTTTGGTATCTTTGCCTTTCTTTTTCTTCTTCATCAGTTGAGAAATGGCAGCAAATGTTGGTAGAGAGAGGAAGGATGAGCTGCAGCAGAGGTCCCTTGCTGGAGTCAAAGGACATGTTACATTACATGGTCAATGTCTTAAACTCTTTAAGCCATAGAGACTGCGGGCTAAGGGGGCCAGCCATTTGACCAATCCATTAGTTCATAACTAAGCAAAGGCATATGTAGATCATGTACTGTTGTCAGATTTGTGTTGTTTTTCTAAGTCCACCTCCACTCAAGAAAGTGTTTTGCTTATTGTTATTTCATTCAGAGTTTTGTGCTTCACTGTGCAGAATGATGTATGTAGCCTGCAAAGTTTACTCAGCTGCTGAAAGTGGAACGTTTCTATGTGCTCACTTTAAATCTGAGTTTAATCAACAGTGGTCCAGTATGCGGTTTACACAGTTTAGTTCAGTTTAGTTTAGTTTATTAGGATACCCATTAGCCATTGCCCTACTCTTCTTGGGGTCCACAATTAACACAGAAAAAAACACAATATAAAACCACACAAATGTAGACAAGATTGTAAAAGAAAAGTAAAGAAAGAAAAGAATGTCATCCCCCCCATTAGTTCAGGATGACATGCATGGTAGTCTCTTGAACTAATGGGGGGGATGACATTCTTTATACAGTTTAATGAAGTGGACACCTGAAGCCTCCTGTGCATGTACACTTAAAATAGACTTTTCAGTTATGCATAAAATGAATACTTATATTACTAATATTTGAGCTTGAACTTTGAACCAAACCAGTAGTTCATTACTAAGCAGTGACATATTAAGTCAAGTCTAGTCTAAGAAGTCTAGTCTAGTAATAAGATAGTTGATGGACCTGTCATATTCTGATGTTAAAATAGTGTCTTTTGTCCCCTTAATGTTTTGTGCCCATTTCATTAACTTTCTCATCCCTTCTCCACCCTCCCCCTCCTCAGGATTCTCTGGCTCTGGGTAAAACGGACGAAGATGCGCTGAAGCAGTTCCGCCAGAAGTTCGATGAAGCGCTGAGAGAGAGCTGGACAACCAAAGTCAACTGGATGGCCCACAACGTGGCCAAAGACAACCGCTCCTAGAGCAGCTGCGACCCCTCTAAGCCAGGGGTCAGGGGCCAAGAGGACACAGTGAAAGGAGTGTGTCAGTGTGTGGGAGGGCCAAGGTGTGCCAAGGAGACGGGGTGACAGCCACCCATATTTAAAGGGAATCTAGCAGAATATCGCAAACTTGAGCAGATTCACCCCCATATACTGTGCATAAAGAGTAAAATCTACTCCAGTCAGTCCAGTTACTTGGCACACGTACTTACTGTACCCCTCCTCACCTTGCATCACTCTAGCATGGTGCCTCCTATAAAATCCAGATTCACGGTCTTGTGACATTTCTGAGGAATCATGGTGGGTAAAGTCGTTGCACGTTTTGCACAGGCACAACAGCTGATGGAGCACACGAGCCAAAGGAAGGGAACTGAAGCACCCGCTCTGCCCACACTAAACCTTCAGAGGATAAACTGTCCCCCCCCCACACACACACACACACACAGAGCGGGCTTGAGCTCTACAGTCATTTGGAGCGGTTGAATAAGTGGTCTTCAAACTTGGCTTGTACAGACTCTGAAGCGGGGCACGAGGCACAAAGTTTTGCCCATGCCCCTGAACTGTTTTAAAGTACAGCGGAGATAACAGATGGATGTGGACAGGCAGAATGGACAAAAAAAAAGAAGAAAAAAAAAAGTCTGACCCCCATGTCTTAAAAACCACACCGTCATGTGCACAACGCCCACAAGAAGTGCAACTTAACAGTCTCGCTCCCGCTGCCTCAAAGTGTGCCTCAAAAACTGCGGGAAGATTGTATTTTTTTAATGAGTTTTCTTTTTTCTTTTGCCATTTAAGAATTTATCATGAGACTTCTATGTGCCAGACTACTTTACTAGTCCACAAAGAAACCTTGTGTGTGAGGGAATAATGATGAAAGAGAAGGATGGATTAGAGAAAAAAGGATACCCTGAGCCTTTTTGGTCCAGTGTTTGAATCTCAGCTCATTTGGACCATCGAACACTGGAACGTTTTTTAGAAAGACGTATATGAGAAATTTCAAATAGTCTTTTAATGAACTAAAACACTTTATTTTTAATTTTATGTTGAGATGTGACAATGTGCATCTTTCTTTTAAAACCACCAAGAGCATTATTGGACAAAGATTTAAGGTCTGTGAGTGATCACTACCCTGAGACGTCTAAAAAGGATTTCCAACGTTTAAAGCGCCATCCAACTCACGCTAGCAACTACGACAAATAAACCCACTGAGAAATAACTGATGCTTTTAACATGTTAGGACCAAAACACACACACAAAAAAAGCAAATGTTTAGTTATTTTATTGTTTATACTGTATTTTTAATTATCTGTCTCTGAATGTCTCAAATGTGCAAATACGTGCCGCTCTCTTTTTAAATGTATTTGTTTTTATACGAGAAGGTGTAGGCGAAGTTCGGCTGGGGAGGGGGAGGGGGGAGGGGGCGGCTGTGTGGGTGGGATTTATCAGTAGGGACATTACACTGCGATGCAAAGCTACTTCCTCATTTCGACATAAGGTGCTCCTCCGGCATCTGCATCTGTGTTTAATTTTTCGTGCAATATCCGTAAACGAGTATATGAACCATATCTTATTATATAAAACCTTTGGCTCATGCCTAAGCCTATAATGGTTTTCTCTGTTGGTTTATGTGTGATGCAGCTGTAGTTTGAACCACTAGCCTTCGAAAGTCTCAGACACTGGATATTGTCAAATGTACAGGCTTCTATTGTTTTGCTGGTTTGTTTTCATAGGAGTTTTATTAAAGTTATTTTCCACCGTGCTACATTTCCTCCTGTGGTCTATTTCTTCTATTTCTTTCCTTTGAGACGTGGGTTGTGTGACTGTGTAGCTACTCAGGGCAGCACTGTGGATTTCATCTCTGTTTTAAGTGCTACTGTGAATTCTTATTGATTCAAGGATATAATTATATTCTGGCCTATTCTCACTTGCTTTCCGCACAAGAGAAAACAGCTGTGTTGCTAAATAAGATTCATGCCAGTTCATATGCTCTTTTCATTGCTTCTCTTTTCTTACATAGCACTTTGAAGATTGCTATATTATAGTATGATACTGCACATTCAGAACTCTCTGTAATTATGTGCTTTCAGGCTAAGATAATCACAAAACGCAAATGACCAAATCAAGAAGACCAAAGGTAACCTGAAGATTTTAATCTCATAGGATGTGACTGTTACGATGCAAGAATGAGCGTCAGTAAAATGATGCTGCATCTGACCCTCTTTTCAATATCTGCCTGGTTATTTCAGAACACAAAGCCTCAGTTTATTTCAGACTCAGTTAAAGGTTGCACAATACCACAGACAGGCAAGAAAATGTGTTATTTTAGAATGAGAATGTAATTTGAAGAGATTCTTTGACCAACAATATAAAATAGTTTCCTGTCATGATGCACTTACAAGAAGCTGTAAACAAATGCACAATAGCTGCTGAAAAGGTCGATCAGTACTGCCAATCTTCTCCAAGCAACCCAAGACCCAAAAGATTTTTGGCTTGTGTAATATAGCTCAAGTGACAAGGAAGGTAGTAGGCAGGCAGACTCAGGCTGTCGTTTGAATGAGTAAAAACTGATTTATTCAGTCCGGCGTAACAACAAAAGAACGTGTCCAAAAAGGAAAAGAATACAAACAATCAAAATGAACTGGCTTAACTCAAAATACTCAACTATGGCATGAACAAGTGCACACAGCTACACCCTCATCCTCTGACCTCCTCTACACCTACATCTCTCTCCTTTAATAGGCCCTCCACTCAATTAAGCAGAACCATTACCACAGGGGTGTTCTCTCCCCCTTACCAATTGGCACTCAACAACAAAAGTTTGCTGAATGTAAATTGTAACCAAATATAATGCAAAACAAACAAACCCAGGATAGTATGAATCTGCATATGATTACTGGTAAACTAATGGTTGAAACAAAAAAGCATGGTCACATTAATAAATTAATTGATGTTGATGGTTGAAAGTAAAAGGTGACAAATGATGGGTTTCACCCACTTTGTCACAGCTTGTCCACCCACAAAATATCCACTGTGGTAAAGCAATTAGCAGAACTTTTCACATATGTATATAATTATTACTATCAAAATGCACTCAAAATGTGAAAAAAAAATTAATTAAATATATACAAAATGTGCCGTTCATAATATGGTACAATGTTACTACTTCTTGATGAGGGTCTTGCACTGATTTTAGAATCCTGAACTGTTCTTGTCAATGTAGTTTATTGGGAACCTGCGTGTGTGCTTTCACACTTGCACGTGTGTAAGTATTACCCCCATTGGCCTCCCACTGTATTTCTAGGCTAGAATTAAAGGATATTAAAGAGATCTTCGCAATTACCAACCTCCTCATTACAAGCTCCTTTGTGCATGGGCGGCTGTTTGGCATCTGAGGAGTAAAGAAGTGCTTTTCTTTTTCCACTGTATGA
Source organism: Scomber scombrus (assembly GCF_963691925.1). Lineage (NCBI taxonomy): Eukaryota > Metazoa > Chordata > Actinopteri > Scombriformes > Scombridae > Scomber > Scomber scombrus. Next base: position 6,964,154 of record NC_084974.1, read on the forward strand.
CTCAGGAAATGTATTTATTTTCACTCTGTGGGGAGTGTCTACTTTTCAGCTGCCATCATTTGTTGATTCTCTACTACTTAGAGCCACAATCATGGCTGTATAAATCATCTGCTGTATGCTTGTTCACCACAGTTACATAATCCACTAACCTGTAGAAGGGTTGTTTATGGGGTGCAGAGACACAGAAGCAGATATCCTGTAAACAAAGGGGTTAAAATACCTCATACATGTCAGCAAAATAAATGTGAGAAGAAAATTTTATATTGTTATATTTTCACTCTTCCACACACTGCTAACACAACTGATGCCTTTCCTATTTTACACATCCCACTGATTACTTAATGTTTATCTTGTTTTGAGTTAATAAATTACTTTTTGCATAACATGTCTGTGTGGCCTCCCTCCTTGTTGCCACCCTTGAGCCAGCTGGTAACAGTACGCAGGTGATGTCCTTATTGTTCCCTCCACACTCACCCATTTTGTCCACTGACATCACTGAGTGCAACAGGTGGCTGATGTTTCCGGACGTTAACATTTATGATTAAAGATGATGACTGCATCCAACGCTCAAGTGTTGAAGGAGAGACCACCTAACTGGCTGTGCGCTGTCTGTCTTCCACTGACGCATCTGTGACACTGTTTTCCACTGACTCTCACGAATTTGATTCTGGCCTACTTTCTGTTTTTTTTTTTGTTTTTTTAACCCACACAATTATAGCAAGAGGCACATGGGACTGATGCTAATATATCTAATGCATAGCAACAGTGCAAATTTAATGCACACTGCAAATTATTCCAGAAATGGATCAAAATTAATTATTTGCAGTAGATAAATCCAGTATTCAGCAATGCAGCTATACCACATTGTTCAGGCCACAAACACTCTGTATATGGCTGTGACATAATTGATTTCTATTCATTACTGTTTACTTTAACCGCCTTTTTGTCTGTGAAGCAGAGGTGATGTATTAAAGGAAGAACGTCCGTCAACCGGAGAATCCACATTCAAGTCTCTGTGGAGCGCATTCAGGTTCAACATTGAGGAGAATATAAGATTGCATAACTGAAAATAACAACCCCAAACTATTTTAACAATACAGATCTTTTAGTATTTCATTAAAATCTTGCAGGGACTTAGAAATGTATGTAAATGACATTAAACATGTTTTCTTGTTGGTATAGATTTATTAATCAAATCATGAAATCTACCATTTTTAATGCTTTCTTTTACTTGTGCCATCCAACTGACATTAAGACCTTCAGCCAGGTAATAGTCTGGCCTTTATGTTGGATATACAAGCATTATTACAGCAGAAAGTATGTATTGCATAATATATTATCCTGTTTTTTCTGACAGATTCTAAACGATTTCTTTCGAACACTGAGCTTTGTAGCTCACAGCTGTAACAGAAGGAAAAAATCAGTTTAATACATGGAGTGTAACACGTGGAGATATACGCTTTCATTGTAGGATTTCTGGTTAGATAATCATGATAATCATGATCGCCAGTCAGAGCTCTTGGGCTTTTCAGTCCAAGCTGCCCACATCATGACTCACAACTGTTCAGGGAATTCCGCCCACCTGTAGGATCTCCCAATCTGTTGACACCACTAGCAAATGAGATTTATGTGTGTGGTAAAAAAATTATGGTAAAGGGAGTAATCCATCAATATCAGATCCACACACATACACACACTCTCTCTCTCTCTCTCTCTCACGTAGTTGTGAGATGTGTTGAGAAGTTTAATCTCTCCAACCACAGTTAAACCCACAACTGAATAAAACAAGTTTGCCCTTCTCCTCAGGGGTTGTCGAAAGCCTTTCTGGGGAAACATCGGAAACCACAATAAAGAAAAGGAAACCCAACAATAGATCCTCATACAGTATTAGGAGCTCAGTGTGATACAAGTGCTGGATGAGTGCAGGCAGAGAGAGGGAAGAGGGAGGGTGGATGTGAGAGACAATTTTGGTTCTCACATGTTCTGGTGAGTGGACACGAAGCATCATAAAGCAGTCAGCGGGGGGGGGGGGGGGGGGGGGCTGCCACTTGAAACTGGCACTTACTCAGAGAATGATTTCGTCGGCAAGATATTTTATGGAGGCTCTTGGCATGAGAAGGGGTGTTGTGGCTGCCATGCCAGCACGTGAAAATAACAGTTTGTGCCCTCCAGAGTCTAAGCTGAGCAAGAGTCCCATTTAATATACCAGCCTATTAAACAAAGGCTTCAATCTACAATAGGAGGAGGATGTAATATTTCCTCCCTCTCAAATGCTAGGCAGTACCTGATGATGCAGCAAGAGATGATGGGCTGATGAAGCTTTTACTACTTTCTTTCATGTACTCTGAATGAAGATTACAATCACAAATGTACACCTGTATTCTTACTTCATTTCCTCTCTCCAACAACAAATCATCCATAGTGACAAAAGGCATTTTGTCCGTGCTTTCTGAGAGGGAGCCAGCATCACTGCAGTGCAATAATGATGATGTGACGCAAGTAACTGCGGAAAACATGTATATCTATACCACACATGACAGCAGCTGCTTCGCTTCCAGATACTCGTGTTGTTGTTGTTTTTTTGTTTTTTTATCTCTGCAGACGTTTTTGATAAGAAAAAAAGCATAAAACATGTGTTTAACTGTAAAATGTCAGTCAGTTATAATGCCTGTTAAACTTCACCTTACTCACTTAGGAGTTATAATACTTTATTTACAATTGTCTTACGCCAATAAATAACAGTGGTGGCAAGTTAAACGTATCTTTGTCATATATTTAATATGGTTCATAGTTTCCTGGGTGTTTCTTCCTTAGATTTTTTGCATTTATGTAATTTCAACACTCGATAGGTTGTTTAGGATTCGGCTTGGTCGTAACTATCTCCACCTCACACTCCACGAGACACACAACATGGGAATCCACGTGCCGTCGGGGGCTTGTTTATATAAAACGACGGACAGCGCTCTGGACCAATGAGCTCCTGTTATTTGGATTTCGTCATGTTATCCATGGAAACCCGTATTTTCCAGCCAATAGGGAAACGCTACGGGCGGAGTCTAAATTGAGGTCATGAGCCGAGCTCGCTGATAGGCCGGTAGGCCGATGCCGGAGAGAGCCAGGGAGGAACCGCTCAGCACTGTGTCAACCAGTCTGAACCACAACTCCCGTTGAGGAATAGTGGATGTTTCTAACGAATGCTTTTAGTCACGGCTCAGTTTCCCATTTATTTTGACACTAAGGACATCAGAAGAGGTTCTTTTTCATCTCGACAGCACAGGTTGGTTGTGATTCAATTTGCACTCTTTTAGTTGTAGTAACAATGAAAAAAAATAAGTTGCATAACTTAACTCGTGTTGCGCATGCGCGACAATTTGCTCTACTTCTTATAGTTTTATAACCAATATATACCTGTTCAAGCTTTTCTGACCACCAGTAATGGTAGAAAAATGTCTGCTTTCGTGATATGGCACCTCTGTGTCGAGTGGCAAGTGTTTTGTTGCCGGTTTTTTAACGTCTAACGTTACTTTTACATAACTGTGTCAGTGTACCGTGCACTGGATTGCAGGTCAACGTGTGTGTGTGGATTGTGAATAGCAGGTCAATGGAAGTGAGATGGGGGAAGGGATGTTTGTTCCCATTACAAATATAGTTTTACTGTATTTTATTAAATTAAACTTTTTGATTTAATTTATGCACATGAAGTATATGTATGAATATATAATATACTTTAAAGTAATATAATTATTAGTTTGTAAAAATGAGCTGTTAGTTTGAGACTCAAAGAAAGCTTTGGCCACAGCTTTATTCCTACAAGTAAGACTTGAGATAAAAGGCTTTATGATGTTGTAGATATATATTGTTGGAATCTGGTCTTGGGCTGATTTGAACTCAGGAAAACTGCACATATGTCGCCCCCATGTTACGAAACTGGAGGTTAGCTGGAAGATTTACCGTGGGTTGAAATCATGATCAACTCTGGGTAACATTGTTTCAGCTCCATAGAAAATACTTTGTATCACACAACTCCTTCAAAAGCTTATGTCACTCTGAAAGGCAAGAGGTTACGTTTCAGATTTACTGTTAAATGTTATTACATTTGACACCAATCATAAAGTATAAAAGTAATAACTTAATAAGATGTGTAGTGTATAGTGACATAGTGTCATATCCGGGAATAACACTGGAATAAACCTAAACAATCAGGTGTTCAAATACCTAATTTCCTACTAACAATTCTATCATATGCATAAAATATTTGCAGTTATCCTCTTATGTTCCTTATGTTTCACTGGACTGTGTCAATCTTATGATTAGTCAGCTATTTCATATAAACTGCAAGATTTCCTATCTTTGCCATTGCTGTTTCATTGAGGGATGTTCTTGAGAGTGGCTGTAGCTGGATGCAATAGAAAGCATGTGGTTTTATTAAAACTGCTATAATTGCTCGGTGCCGCACTATCCAGTCAAATCCATGTGACTGGAGCAGCGTTGTATAATCCTTGAGATCTGTGCTAGTGTGTTGAGCGGTCTGGTTGAAACAGTGCTGAGCTGGGAGCAGGGTGGGAGCTCAGTTACATTATGTCATTTCTTTAGCTCTGATTCGATGGTTACATGATTGCATGCACGTTTCCTGCAGAGTAAATGTTTAAAGAGGAGGAAGAAAAAAAGCTTTTATTGTGTACTTGTCAAATCTTGCCCACTGGTGTTTGATAAACTCATACCCATACTAAATGTTCTTTTTTAAATATTTAACAACTCTTTAAAAATGCAGTTCATTTTCTGATTGTGATTTTGCTGTTACAGATCAGCCAATATCATGCCTGCTTTAGTATATGATTTATAAGTGAGCCAATAGAGTATTTCGCAACAGTTTGCCCCTGATATAGTTCTGTATTGGGTAACATTCCTATTATGTTATGTTAACCTAGTTTTTAAATGTTCTGTTCCACCGTTGGCTGTTCAAGATCTTAACACCAGCTTGTGCTCCACACTGTTCCCTGTTTATCCACTGATTGTTTATGAATATAGTGATAGGATGTTGTTTGATAAAGTGCTGTGTCAGAAGTCTAGGTATACTATTCATTTACTTATCTTTGTTTGGTTTTCCTCTATGCAAAAGTGAATAAAACCACTGAGTATCATGATTATAACCTGCCATGACCCTTGACTGCCCCCTCCTTGGTTGACATAATTCTAACCTGTTGTAACTCCCTGCTTTCTCCTCATTGGTTACTCAGAGCAGCCAATCGAAAGTCCCCTCTGAGGGCTTGGCGTAACTCCGCAGTGGGTCATTTCCGATGTAGGCACTGAATATGAGTGTGTGGGTGTTTGGAAAGTGTTTGGAGTTTTTTGTTAGATCTTTTAAAAAAAACAAAGCTTCCCTCTTAAAACTTTGTTATGTAAAAGCCGCTTATGTAAAAGAGCAAAGAATAGACAAGTTGCTGAATTTGCAGGCTTACACAAATAGCTGCAACCTGATCTCTGATAGCAGTGAAAAAACAGTGAAATATTTCTGGATTTGGCTCCAATGCCTGTTGCCAATATTTCCTATTAAGGCTCTAATAGACATAAATAATCCCAACTAATGCTGCTACGCCCTCAAAGGTACTTGTGTAATTACCGGATGTAATAGAAGGCAGCTGTTGCTTGAGGAAGTATGCAGTGTCTTTATTATACATCTATATTGTTTTTCAGTTCAGTAGCACTGTACTGTTACATAAGGCTATGTTTATTTGATTTGGACCTAAGTGATCATAGAGAATGCATCAGCACATCTGTTTATCGCCTGTTTGTGTTGGATCTGTACCTTCAGCATTTCACCATGACTGCACCTTTACATAATAATGTGTGATAAAATAAACTTGCCCGACAAATTGAACTGGATCACACTGGTCTAGTGCTCAAATCCATCCGGAAAGGGCACGGCCTATTTACTGCGCGCACCTTTTGAAGGATGGGTGTGTGTGTGTGTGTGTGTGTGAACAACAGTAGTTTATCTGTGCTGCTGTGCCCTTTACTTTAGACTCCACTGGTCTTCAGATCAAAGTGATGGTCACTATAATTTTGATTGTTTCTTCTAATCCTCATTGATTGCTTCTAATTTTAGGGTTTGTCAGCTAGACCCCAACAGTTGTGCCCGATTTATAAATATAAAGGTCTGTGACTGACTGATGAAGTTAGACCATTGGTCAGGAGAATGCTGCCACCTCCTGTATCCATTTTAAATTAAAATACACACACATGGTTTTGAGTGTTTTGTTTCTTTACTACTGATCTACTATCTATGGAAGTGCACGTATTGTAAAGGTTTTGTTTGAGTTATTTCATCTGGGTTTTTTTTCTTCCTTTAGATCATATCCCCCCTGAGGCGGCAACTCTATTTACGTCCCTGTGCCTACCCTTTATGCCAGAATGTGGAAGGTAACCTAATCTCCCAGCTTTTTCCCATCTGGCCTGTCTCATGTCTGAGGACAGTGATCTGAAGCATTACCCGTACTCGACCCTGGACGGGCGCGAATTAAACCTGGAGAGGGTGGGCTTCCAGCTGGACGAAGAAGAAGGTTCTCCCTGCAGCGCCATCAGCCAGCTGCACCGCATGGCCAGCAGTTACAACGAGGGTTGTGGAGGACCGGACGGGGTCGAAATGGAACCAGAGTTAGGTATGGCATCTGAGGGGAGCGACAGCAGTCACGAGCACCCGGCATCGTCCAGCTCCCAGCACAATGACAGGAAGCGGCCACGCCCAACCTTACACGAGGATGTAGAGATGGGCGGCAGTGGCTCGAGTGGGAGCGGGACAGAATCCCACAGTAACGAGTCACATGGCAACGAGTCCCACGGAAATGAATCTGTGGCCAGCTCGAGCGGCAACGGCAAGGACTCGGCTCTGATGGAGTCATCGGGGAGCAACAAGAGGTGAGAGCACATCAAATGCACCGGAACATGGTAAATTAATTTTTTTCCACACCACCATGGGGGAGCAGACCATGTAGGTCATGGAAGTAAGCTTCATTAAATGTAATAGAAATGGCATTTTCTCCTGTGTGAGTCCCTTTTTGGTCTGAGTCATTGATGTAATCTAATAGCGAATGTCTCAGGGGAAAAGAAGTGGGTATTTTTTTCTTAGTTATGCAATAGACCAGAAAAAAAACCCAATATAACTGTTGACATGGTTTCATTTAGAGATAACTTATGCTGGAATAATGAACAAATGATGCAGGCTCATTAACAAAGGAGATGATTTAATAATCGTCAGCTGTAATGTGTTCCTCGCTCACTGGGGCTTACTCTCTGTTGATTAAACAAACTAGATTCAAAGATAGAAGTGACATGTCCTTCTATACCTGTCTGCCAATCATTTTCATCCATGTCTAAAGAAAAAAAACTTGAACTGAGTGTTGGCTGTTACATAACCTAATGAACACACATTTTTGTGTGGGCAGGTGCTCCACTGAGTAACTGAGTATATGCATTCACATTACACGTCATTTGGATATTCTCATTAATCAGCAGGCAGCGCTGCCACACACACACACACAATCAATAGGGAATCAAACTCTCAAACTGCGTGTCATCAGAACAAATCCTGCAGTTATTTTTCTATTAAATCAACTGGAACTAGATCTAAATCTAATTCCAGTGGACATTCATACCGTTGAGTCTTTCCTGGAGTCTTTCTCATAGAGGAAATAAAAATATTAAAGCTGTCAATATCGTTATCCTGCATCAGCCAGACCAGAGGGGAAACTCCATACAAACATGGGATGGAAAGAGGAGGAACAGGAAGAAGGGAGTCATGCTGTGCTCCATTTACCTCGGAAGTTGGAAGTCGGTGCTGGGAATGACGTCACACTCGAGTTTGATTCATTCCAGTTTAAAAGTCAGAAAACCAGTTGTAGCGTGGCTAGCCATGGATAGCAATACTAGTTTATAAAAATGTTAAATACAATTCCAACTTCCGAGTACAACTTGAACGCAACATCAATACCACCTTAAATTTCTCTTTAGACCTGTCACCCAAAAAGCATTGGAGAGGAGAGGGGAGGATGAAACGAGATCAGGAGTAAGGAGGAAGAAGGAGGAGGAAAGATGCAGGATGTTATTGAAGACAACTGATCAGTCTGATCAATGCTCAGTCTTTAATGACATTATATGTTGTTTATGGTTTCAGCTCGAACTCGCACAGCCCCTCACCGCCCAGCAGCTCCAATGCCTTCAGTCTGGTGAGCTCCGAGCAGGACAACCCTTCAAGCAGCGGCTGCAGGTTAGTACACACCTTAAATTGCCCACAGCAGTTAAATGAATTGTGATAAGTCATCTTAATGTTAGGGTGTAACTGCACAGTCAGCTTACAAATGAATGGCCAACATGAGACCATGTCATTTTGACACACGTGTATCTCTCTCATGTGCGTACTGCAGCAGTGAACAGTCAGCCAAAGCTAAGACACAGAAGGAGCTGTTGAAGGCCATAAAGGATCTGAAGAGGCACTTGCCGTCGGAAAAGAGGAGCAAAGGCAAGACCAGCACCGTCAACACGCTCAAATACGCTCTGCGATGTGTCAAGCAGGTGAAAGGTAAGACTGGCTTCTTTCTTTCACCAACGTGCTCTTACATGTATTCACTTTGTTGTTAACATACAGCAGCAACGTTGACAATTCGATGTTGATTAGATTAATGAATGAATTGACATTTATCTTTGATTATTGAGAATATTTGTGGAATTTGAACCAATCTCAGGCACTACACATGCATTCTTAATAATGTTCTACAATTTTTAGTGTGAATATTGCATAAGCACTTTTACTAATGAGGTGTTATGGTTATGAAATCAAGCATGCCCTGCCCTGTAATATCCCCCTGACCACAATGCAAAAAGATTTGTGCATCGATCTGTGTTCTCTCTCTGATTTTCAGCCAATGAGGAGTATTACCAGATGCTGATGACTAATGACAGTCAGCCACCAGGTTTTGACGTGTCGTCCTACACTATTGAGGAGATCAACAGCATCACCTCTGAATATACCCTCAAAAACAATGTAGGTACCTCCGCTGTCCACCTGCAATCCAACTCCAACACCAAGTAGCATCCTGAAAGTCTAATATCACACCTATGATGATAGTACATAACTGTTTTTTTTTTTACAAATGAAGAATGGTGGGTGTTGTATTAATTGGATTGTGCTCATTCAAGAACAACGCAAAACAAATCTCAAAAGCAAAATTCTGATGATGTTTAACTAGTTTTATGAAATTAGTTTGAATTGGTGTCCTTAGTTTGGAAAATTCAAGTCAAATGTATTTATCATTTCCATAAAATTTCAATTAGGCAGTAAAATAAAACGCTGTATGGAATCCATTCTTTTTTTAAACTTGCAGTTTCATGTTAAGAGTTTGAGACATCTTGAAATTAAGAAATGACTAACTGAGTTTTTAAAAAATTTTTACCCGCAGGATATATTTGCTGTAGCTGTCTCCCTCATCACGGGGAAGATCGTTTACATCTCGGACCAGGCGGCATCCATCTTGAACTGCAAGCCGGAAGTGTTCAACAATGCCAAGTTTGTGGAGTTCCTGACACCTCAGGATGTCAGCGTGTTCTACAGCTTCACAACGCCTTACCGTCTGCCGTCATGGAGCATGTGCACCGGAGCAGGTAACAGCAATCTCTGAACTCACATCTTTTATGTAAAAATATTTTGATAGACAGATGGTAGATTTCACCCACAAAGGGCACGTGGTGAACCCACATGAAACATGACTGATACCACCGTCAACACTTATTTCCTCCACATGACCCACATGCTCATACACATGTAGCACATATTTCATTACCATGCTCAATGACACATTAAATGCACGCCCACACACACACACCTGTTACATATTGCTAAAGACATAATCACATGTTGCTGCAGCTCTGTTTTGTTGATTTATGGAATAGGTTCACCTGCTTATTTGTTTGGGGACTTGTAAACTGTAGCCAGTCCAGTGATGTCAAAGTAGTGATTACTGGGTTTCAGGCTATTCAGTTAGATGGTGCTACCTTGGAGGTACTGCAAGTCCACAAGGGGGTCGCACAAGGTTCAGTTTGGGCCCACTACTATTTACTATATACATAAATTGCCTAGGACAGGATATTCCAAACTCAGCCTTTCGTTTATATGCTGACGACACTGTCATTTACTGCTTTCACCCACTCCTGCTTTTCCGGCTTTTGCACAGATAGAGTATACGAACAGCTTAATCAATTGCAGTTGGTTTCAAGTGCAGATAAAACAACACATTTCTCTCTTCTACTTCAAGAACAGTAAGAGCCAATTGAGATGTTTACACTTTAGTTGCACTAAACACTCTTGTTTGCCTCTCTTCCTTGTTTGGATGATAGACAGACTTCTCAGGTCCTGTCACTCGGGTGTTGAATATAGATGACTAACATATGGGCCTGTTGGAAATAGTCCATCTAATCAAATGCATTTGATGATATATTCATCCTGTCTCCCTCTTGTCTTATTCAGAGTCGTCTCCCACGGAGTGCAAGCAGGAGAAATCCTTCTTTTGCCGCATCAGGTGAGTGACAGTGGCCAGCAGCTTCTCTGATCCATAGTTTCCTGCTCAAATAAGCTCTGACTCAGCAAAGAGTTAGTGAGCAGCAGAGAGAGTGACTGAGAGAAGAGAGGAAGTCAGCAGCTGTGAGCTTTTCACCATTACCTCCATCTAGTGGCCAGATGGGAACTTACAGCTACAGTTGTAGTTCAAAGCATTTTGTTGGCCAAGTTAAATATTGTTTGAAGTATAGTCTTGTCCGGTATAGCTTGTATAATTTAATGCACAGTTTTGATTTTTTTTTTTTTTAAATAATACAGAAAACATTAGAAACTGGAGTTTATCTAAAACATAGTATTTGATTTTTTTTAAAATATTTCCCCAGATGGAAATTAAAAATTAAATTGTGGTTACTCTGGATAAATAGGCTATTTCTGTTTGTTTATTTGCTTCAGTTTATATCTACAATAACAGTATGATGCAGTTTCTTATAGATAAAAGTAGAGATTCAAGCAAAGGCCTCTTTAAGTGATGCTCCAGTACCATGGAACCATTGAAAAACTCATCTGAAATGCTCCGAAAGCACAAATGATAAATCATATGTGTGCTGTGTGTTGCAGTGGTGGTAAGGAGCATGAAGGAGATATCAAGTACTATCCTTTCCGCATGACTCCCTACCTGATGAAAGTCCAGGATGCTGAGCTGTCTGAGGAACAGTTCTGCTGCCTCCTGCTAGCTGAGAGGGTGCACTCTGGTTATGAAGGTAAGACTCGTGACCACACACACATTTGTGGTTTCATACACATTTTTAGTTTTTATTGTACATTTTACACTGTCTCTGTGATTTACATGGTCAGTCTTTGGAAAAGTAATTTTGCCAATTTGAAATGAGCCCATTGAGTGATGTAGTGTAAATTAAATAATATTTTAAACACTATATATCAATTGTTTCACACAGTTTTATCAATTGTATTTAGTTAGAGTTGCTAATGTTTTGTTTCCACCTCTCTGGATGTACATAGATGGTACAAGCATTAGTGCTTCTTATGATTTTTTACCATCATTATAATTTAGTTTTCTTTGTTTGTTTTCTTTTCTCTCTCCACAGCACCCAGAATCCCTACAGATAAACGCATATTCACCACCACACACACGCCTAACTGTGTGTTCCAGGATGTGGATGAAAGGTGAGTGTGGAAAATCCTTTATTAAGTATGCTTGTCTTTTCATATGCGAGCATTTGCTGCTGTACCTGGTGTTTGTTTTAGTTTTACATAACAGACATAAAAAACTCATGGAACTAGGAAGTTCAGGAAAGTTGCAGTCAGTCTTAAACCTGCTGTGAAATAAAACTTTAACATGTTGTTGTTGCTGTTTTTCTATCAGGGCTGTTCCTCTGTTGGGTCACCTCCCTCAGGATCTGATTGGGACCCCTGTGCTGCTCAATCTGCACCCAAGTGATCGGCCCTTAATGTTGGCTGTGCATCGCAAGAGTAAGAATCATTCCATCACTTGGATCTTCTTAACTAAAACATTTTTGCATCTATGGTTAATACTAGATTCTACAAAAGCACTTTTTGAACAGTTATTTTTTGGTTAATTAGACATCAGCAGTATACACTTTATGTTGTTTTGCTCTCTGTTTCTCACACACTTTCTCTACCTTCTTCTGCTACAGTCTTGCAGTATGCTGGTCAGCCATTTGACCACTCCTCCATCCGTTTCTGTGCAAAAAACGGGGAGTACATCACCACAGACACCAGCTGGTCCAGCTTCGTCAACCCCTGGAGCCGCAAGGTCTCCTTCGTTATTGGCAGGCACAAAGTCCGCATGTGAGTTTACGCACATGCACACATGCCGAGGGTTTGTGACACGTGTAAAGAACCTGAAAACACTTACATTCCTAAACATCCGCTCTCACCCTCACTTCAGAATCACTGTTTATCTCTGCTGAGCATGTTAAGACAAATTCTGGTCATTATTCTTGACTATGGTAAATTTTATTTGGCTGTGTGAATATACCTGATGATCATGGTGTGTGTGTGTGTGTTTCAGGGGTCCTGTAAACGAAGATGTGTTTGCAGCACCATCTTTCCATGGAGGGAAGATCATTGATTCAGACATTCAGGAAATAAATGAACAGATCCACAGGCTCCTACTCCAAGTATGTACACACACACCAGACTCTTACTTCCACTTTTCATACACAAGTGCAGCAGTCTCTGTAACAGCCTTTTTCCCCTCAGCCTGTCCACAACATGGGCTCCAGCGGTTACGGCAGCAACGGCTCCCACGAACAGCTGGTGAGCATCAGCTCATCCAGCGAGAGCAACGGGATCGTCACACCGGGGAACACCTTGGAGGAGACGGGCAAGGCCAAGCCTGCCAGGACGTTCCAGGAGATTTGTATGGGAGTCCATATGCTGAAGAACCAGGACTCCCAGGTCAGCCTGCGCTCCCCTCCCCCTTCGGCTTCACCCTCACCGTCTCCATCCAGGCCTGAACAAAAGAAAATCACGGACAGTGAGTTCAATTTAATATAACATCAAACTTTTTCATTTTGTGATTGCTTTAAGTTAGAATTCATAACCAGGATCACACACTATATATTGTATGCTTAAATCCAATCAAAGTCTACGCTTTGAGTGTAAAGTGGCTCAAGGTGAGCACACACTCAGGTATGTTGGCTCAAATAGTCACATTCACTTTCTGCAACATGGATGTCTTCAACAGCAGCAGCTCAGAAGAGTCCAGTGGTGCGTCTGAAGGACTCGGCGCCCCCTCTACAGGCCAGAGACAGTACTGTAGCCAGCTCTGAGGAATTCACCTGCAAAGACCAGACCATCTGCTCCTACCAGCAAATCAGCTGCCTCGACAGTGTCATCAGGTAAGTGTGTGCCTGTGTGTGTGTGTATACATTAATGATAATGGTTAAAACATGAGCATGTGCTAAGCATGAACTTTCTGATTCAACCCTGTTTTCTGTTTCTCAGGTATCTGGAAGGTTGTAGCATCCCCATCACAGTAAAGAGAAAGTACCAGTTCTCCTCCAACACCACTTCCTCCAACTCTGATGATGACAAGAAGGCCACAGAGGACGGCTTGGAAGAACCCCCGGGAGCAAACACAGGCATGTGCAAATCATTTGTTAATGCCCACGTGTCACACACAATCTAGGATGTTTGATCTGTGATGATCCATGACTAGGAGCTAACAGAGGATCTCTCCCTCCCCATCCAGATCCTTTGATGCTAGATGCCCAGCCAGGCCTTTCAAACATGAAAGCACCTAAGAAGCCTCCATCTGGGGCAGCTGCTGTGGTGGGAGGCCCCCTGGCGCCCCTCACCCTGCCCAGCAAGGCTGAAAGTGTTGTGTCCATCACCTCACAGTGCAGCTACAGCAGCACCATCGTCCATGTGGGAGACAAGAAGCCTCAGCCAGAATCTGGTAAGTTTTTATTTCCATTTTTTCATAGAAGTCATGTTGAAAAACACAGCTGGAATTGCATGATGTGTGTTGTAATCCAACTGTTAGACTTATTATGGCTCTAATCCATCTGACAGAGATTATCGAGGACGTGGCGGGGATCCCAGCACCCCCACCTTTGCCTGTCAGTGTGGTGTCTCCGCCCAGCCAGGAGAAGGAGGCCTATAAGAGGCTAGGACTGACCAAGCAAGTGCTTGCAGCACACACCCAGAAAGAAGAGCAAGCCTTCCTCAACCGCTGTCGGGACCTCCACAGCGCCAAGACCTCCCAGAAGGGCTTTTCCACACATCTGCACAAACACAGAGGACCAACCAATGCTGAAGGTACAGACGGTTGTATATGGTAGTTTATCAATAATTAAAACTTCTTTACAAAGGTGTTTACACAGTTTAGGCCACCAGCAATGCAAAGATAACAAGACAAAGATATAATGCAAGACTCAAAATAAAACTCTAAATCACCTCTTTGTATCTCCTACATGAAGATTTCTCATTGTAGCTGCTTCCATACTTGTCCTCTACTGTTTTATAGTAATGAAGTTAGTGGTCATTTAAAAATGATTGTATCCAGGTACATTCCTTTAGTTAGTTTTACAAACTTAGTTATTTCACAAAAAGCTGGAAGTGTTTTTGACAGTGCTGAAAATAAACTCTAATCTGTGTGACTTGTCATCTCAGAATCATCTGGACAGCGAGGTGCTGCCAAACAGGGCACCACCAGGCCAGAGACTACTGTCAAGAAGGGTAACCGCAACAGGAAGTCTAAGAAACCACGCATGAAGCATCCTGATTCGTCGGACAGTGCTGTGTCTAACCGCAAACCCCGGCCACCTCTCCAGGGTCTCAACCAAACCTCATGGTCCCCATCAGAAGCGTCCCAGTCAGCTTTTAATGTGTCCTACCCAGCCATGGTGCCTGCATACCCGCTCTACCCCCCAGCACCTGCCGCCCCAGCTCAGGCTGCCCTCCCTGACCCCTCCCTTTCGACAGGCTTTAGAGAGGGGCAGAGCACACAAGCCCCGCCGGCTGCCACTCCATTCCCCGCACCTATTGTTACACCTGTGGTGGCTTTGGTGCTGCCGAATTACATCTTCCCCCAAATGGGACAGTTAGGTCAGATAGGGCAGCTGGGGGCTGCTCCTAGACCCGCGTTTTTCCCCGAACAGACCCAGACACAACCTGCATACACTACCCAGCAGGCCTTTCAGCCCCCGCAGCCAGCCTACACCATGCAAACACAACCTCCCTTCACCGGCCAACAGCCGTTCCCTGTGCAGACTGCCTTCCCCACCCAGCAGCCATTCCAAGCTGCCCAGACACCCTTCACTACCCCTCAGCCTTTCCATGCCGCTCAGACTACATTCCCCACCCAGCAGCCATTCCAAGTCGCCCAGACACCCTTCACTACCCCGCAGTCTTTCCAGGCCACTCAGACACCCTTCACTACCCCGCAGTCTTTCCAGGCCACCCAGACACCCTTCACTACCCCGCAGTCTTTCCAGGCCACCCAGACATCCTTCACTACCCAGCAGCCTTTCCAGGCCGCTCAGACTGCCTACACTACCCAGCAGCCCTTCGCTGCTCAGCCGTCTTTCCCAGTGCAGACTCAGTTTGTGGCTCAAACCCCTTACCCAACTCAACCCTTCGCGTACAGCTTAACCTCTGAGCCTCCCAAAAGCTCTGCCATAGAACCCTGCGAGGGAGCGGCGTCCCGCTCCTCCACCCCAGCCTCTGGGGCACGGGAGCCCGCCACGTCACCGCCGCTGTTCGAGTCGCGGTGCAGCTCACCCCTGCAGCTCAATCTGCTGAGTATGGAGGAGGGGCAGCGCTCAGTCGAGCGTCAGGACAGCAACACGACACCCGCTGGAACCCAGGGCAGCATTATGGCCGCTGTGTCAAGAGCAGCGGTAGCAGCAGGGGAGAAGAATGGAGCCCAACAGGTGAGAGACACAAAGAACCAAGTGATGGACAGAGACAGTATCCATTCTTTAACATCTTTACAGAAGTTAAATGGGATGTAAAATCATAGCTTTGTTCAGCTATTAGCACACTGTCACAGTATATAGCTACAAATCACTGCTTCCACATGAAACCTACCACAGTTCGTTAGCCTAGTGTGGCTCAAGACGTGAAGGCTTGCTGCCTCGTCTTTCAGGTGGAGTCTCCAGGAGATGCGGCTCACAGTGATGGTAACTCCTCGTCCTGCGACTTGCTCGACATCTTGCTTCAAGAACAGGAGGACTCCCATTCCGGCACCGGATCAGCCACCTCTGGCTCCATGGGCTCTGGATCTGGCTCTGGATCTGGCTCTGGATCTGGCTCTGGATCTGGTTCTGGATCCGGCTCGGGCTGTAACGGCTGTGGTACCTCAGCTAGCGGAGCCTCAGGCAGCAGAACAGGTCAGTAGAGGAACATATATGTTTGATGAGAGTGTCCGTCCTCTCAGTTAACTAGGATTGTTTATTTATGATGCCGCTCGTTTCTGAGTGATTTATTCTGCATCTTTCCTACCAAATTTTTTCATAATTTATTCTTTTATTTTGATACACATGCACAAGAAATTACTTCGCTTTTGACCGTTTCTCTGCCTCTCTAAATCTTCATACAGGGAGCAGCAATACCAGCAAGTACTTCGGCAGTGTTGACTCCCTAGAACACGACTCAAAGGCCAAGGCCAAGGCTAAAGCCAAGACAAGAGGTGAAGGAGACAGTGAAAGTGGCCAGTCGCAGGCTAAGGTCTCATCACAAGGGGAAGGAAAGCATTTCATCAAATATGTTCTCCAGGAGCCCCTCTGGCTGCTGATGGCCAACGCTGACAACAAGGTCATGATGACATATCAAATGCCATCCAGGTGAGTTTTTTTTTTCCCCAGTAGATTTGTTTTTATGTCATAAGCCCTTGTAACTTCATAATAAATGTGTCAGTCTTGTTGGTCAGCTATAAATCTGTGTTTCCTTACCAACAGGGACATTCAGAAGGTCCTGCGGGAAGACAAGGAGAGGCTGAGGCAGATGCACAAGGGCCAGCCTCACTTCACCTCGGACCAGCGACGAGAACTAATGGAGGAACACCCCTGGATGAGAAGGGGGGGTTTGCCCTCTGCTATCAATGTCAAGGTCAGAACCACACACACACACACAAGCACATGTCGTGTCTCGTAGATCTACAGCCCTGAGAAGAGATCATTTAGATGTCTTACACATCAACACAGGTCTCACCCTGTCTAACTTTTCTCACTCATTATTACACATAATAGGAGATATGAAAACCTCTTTCTAAAAGTTTCAATTTGTAAATTTGGACCCATGCAGGATTCAGGTGTACACTAAATGAGTGGTTCCCATTTATAAAGATTTTTTTTTCTTCCTAAAACCGGCTCATACACACTCAAGCAACTTTTTTGACATGATTTAAAAATTACACCATGGATATCTTTTATAATGATTTATTTTAACAAACTCATAAAAAAAATGTTATTGGCTAAAGGGAGATGTTGTGTTTTAAGATCTCTTTTGAACTTGGTAATTTTACTGCATCTGAAAGGCTCCCCCTACAGGTGACGCTGCTAGCTTCCTAAATTCACAAAAAGCCATAGAAGCCAAGTCATATTGAATTAAAATGAGCAGAGCACCAGCAACTGTGAGCTATGATCACCAGGCTAAGCATTAACATAACTGCATATTAACCAGGATTTTTATATGGTCATCAAACGTTCAACTCTGATATAATGGAAGTGCTGGATATGATGCAGTTTATGTCTATGTTTATTGTATTATTTATTCCACTAGTCACTGGTTATATCCCAATGGTAGTGTGTACTTATACTTTTTAATAGTGGTATTAGTTTTTAGTGTCCCATGATGACAAGAACAACATTCTCAGTAACTGAAAAATAGTATTCATATTTAACAATGTATCATATTGGCTGCAGCAGTCATCCTTCCAAGCCTGTACTAGTTTAACCATTGAGACTATAATATTAGAAATAGTTACCAACAGCTGTGCCTGTCTGTCTGTGTGTTCAGGAGTGTGTGTACTGTGAGGACGCAGCGCCAACCCCCATCGAGGAGAATCTGCCAGACATGGACATGGGCGAGATGGGCGAGGGGCTGAGACGAGAGGGCCAGAAAACTAAGAGCAAATCAGAAGAGACAAGGCCTCAACCGGACTCCTGAACACATCCCACCAGCAGGAGGACACTATAAACCAGTCATGGACCCTCATGATGCAGACACACAAACACTCTTTGCGGATGTGAGACAGAACACTGTGCCTGACCATCCTCACAATTAGTCACACAACATGAACTCAAGCAGAACTCTCTGTTGCCATGGTGGTGGTTGTGAGGAGCCGTCTGTGTGTTCGTGTGTGTGTGTTGGACATAGGGCTGCTGTTGAGGTGCAGTTCTTGGTGTGCCCTCACAGGGGCGACAGTGCTTTATGGAGGTCTTAGTATGTATGACCCTCATGTTGTACTTTTGTCAGCTCACACACAAACACACACAATGTCTCTGACATGATATAGGCCCAACCTGCATGGTTGGCCACCTGTCACCTCCAAGATATAAGATATTTTTTTATTTTATTATTTCCCATCCTCTTTGTCAGAGGCAGAGCTTTACAGCAACATTATTTAAAAAAAAAAAAATCTGTTTTGACTAAAGAATGGTAATTAAATGTTTTGTAAACTTTAATCAATAAGCAAAACAGCATTGCTGTTAAAATAATCTGCTGCCAGACATCATGTTTGGGTTTTCATGTTTTGCCACATGGTCCCTTAAAAGCCCTACAAATCCCAGAATTCCCCTGGTTTGATCCCCCCTTAGGGAGAAAAGTTGTGGTGCTCACTAGATGATATAGGCTGGGGTCAAAGTGCAGGGGCTCTTAATCTTTATTAGGAGATTCTGGTCTCACCTCTCCTTGTACCTGAGAATTTTTCCAGGCATCAGTAGTAGAACCAGACTCAACAGCGAGCGATATATGAGATATATGCTAAAGATATATGTTCGCTGATTGAAACTTGCCCAAGTGCAAGATATTCATTTCCCTAAATATTGTATTTATTTTCTAACAGATAATATATCTAGTTTAGACTTCTTTCAAGATGAAGCCAAATCCGTTCAACTTAATGACAGAATTTCTCTATTACCAGTTTACATGTGTTTGACAATGAACTCTCACTTTAGCTAAAAACAGGAGGTACATGTAGTATGTCCGTTTTACAATATAAGCTCCAAATGTTGTAAATCTCAACCTCAAAATCAGCACAGGTGTTATGAAAAAGTGGGCACTTTCATGGATTGAGAAGCTGCTGAAATACTTTATGCATCAGTAGGTGAGAGGATAGTTCTGCAGTGAGGCTGCAAATTAAGTTCATATAGCTATAAAAATGAATTAAAACTAACAAAATCCTATGGATTAAAGGGGACCTATTATGCTCATTTCAGCTCTGTTTTTATTCTGGGACTCCACTAGAGTAGCTTTACATGATTCACAGTTTAAAAACGGCTTATTTATGTTATACTGGTCGTTTATGCAGCACTTCAATTCAGCCTTTGTCTCTAACATGCAGTTTTAGCTTCTGTCTCTTTAAGTCTCTTTAATTTTTCTTTGCTGTGGCAGTCACAGATTGGCCAGCTCAACTAGAGGCTTGGCTTGGTGTGAACACCCTCAAAACAATGGAAAAATGCCCTTATGTTAGCGGAGCAGAGCAGTGAATTTGCATGCTGTGTGTGACACAGATAACCATATAAAGAAATCTGTTACAAGCTGATGTCAGCTCAGGCTGAAAGTAGAAAAAACTGTGGGAAACTGAGCATTCAGAGCAGTGTGAAGCCGCTGCGTTTTGCTTTACAGGGATAACTTCTATATACGTTGACCTTGTTATTTGTACATTTGGCCATGTTTAATATGAATATCGGACATTGTAACATTATAACTGAAAATAAGGAAAAGTGTAAGAGATCCTCTTTAATGTTTTCTGTTCACCTCCAATTGGTGTCTTTAAATGATCAGTTCCTGTCAATATGGTGCTGCTCTACTACACAATGTCATTCTTAGAACAGATAACATCTATTTTAAGGAATTTTAAACAGATGCTCATCGCTCATTTTCTCAATCTATTTTTCTGGATTAAAAAAAATAAGATATCTCTGCCTGAGCCGCTTTTCAGCGCTGAGATACTGTGTGTTTATATAATACTGTCATGTTTCAGAGACCATGTGAAGTCTGTGTGCAGCAGTACAGAGCCCTCTTGGATAGTGAAAGCTTTCAGTCAGAGTGCGAGTTTGCATCAGAGGTTATAACTGAGCTTCAACACTTACATTTCCAAAGCTCTGAGAATGTAGGATGAAAATTGTAGCTAATATGGGGACCTTGTTGCCTGAGTAACCTTCTATAGAAAACTGTGTCACATGACTAATTTATGACATGGTCATTGTACATTGGCAGCCATGTAAGCCCTTCATCATCTAACATGAAGTATTAAGGAAACTGTGATCCACATTGGCTCTGTGAAGTTGAGGTATAAACAGTGTGAGAACTGGGAACAACTCAGGTGCTATGGCAGAGAAGCTGTTGGGGGCAGGGCATGTGAATGTAACACAGACTGGACCAAGAGCATCTCACTGGCTTCATTTGTTTCATGATTTTTCTTTTCTTTTTGTTTTCTTTTTCGTTCATTTGTTCAGAAGTTTTTATATTATATTTTTCTGTTTCTCTGTTCTGTGTGTTTTTATGTTATTTGTCAAAGACGGTAAGAGCTTTTGAGTGTCATTGGAGATGGTACCTACCTCTAATAAATCCCAGGTCATGTTACTGTAAGCAGTGAATAACCAGCACAGCATGTGTATGCATGTGGGCAAAGCGCAATGGACAGAGTGGTTAGATATTTAAGTGATTCCGATGAGTAATGTACTTGTACAGAGTTTGGGTACAGGTTTGATAACTCCTGTTGCCTGTCACCACCTGTGGCGACTGCAGTTTATCTCTGTCTTTTGTCTCTTTTCCGTGCAAAATATCTAGTGGGAGGTCTCCAACGCTCCCCTGTGTGAAACAAGAAGCATTGAGAATGCACGAATGTCTGTAAATTCATTTCCTAGTGAAATGCGGTAATGAGCTGTTCTGGATGCTGAGAGCACACCAGAGTTATGAGGCTCTAGCCATGTTTCAAGCCTTATTTTTTCTCATACGGTCTCACAAAGGGGTAATCCATTTTAAATGAGTTATGTACTAGTGGGCTGTTGGAAGCACCCTGACCTGTAAATGCATACAAATGGTACTGGCACATTATGTTGTGTATGGTCGTGTAAATGTGTCTCATTGCCACTGTATGACTCTGTGGTATATTAAACTAGCACAGTTCCGTGCATTTTTGTAGGTAAGATTTTGTTCTGTTTGAGACATGAAAACAAATGTTGTAATAAAACTACAGAAATATAACCAGCGTGACTTTTGTGTATCTATTGTGACTGCAGCATCCACGCATACATCGGCCCCACTGTCCAGTCTTCCAATTTTACTGATGTCTTTTTCTGAATAAGCCTATTTTTTGAATTTTTAGAAAATGTGTCATTTGTGTAAAGTTTCAAATACCTTTAGTGACTAACGCTTGAAAGAAACAAACAGTGTAACATATGTATTATACATAAACATGGATGAAATAATAAGTTTATTGGTGCCAGTTTTATACTTACTGCTGGCACCCCTGAATAAAAAAGCATTATTTTAAAGAAAGAAAAGAGAAATAAGTGCTATATTTCATACAATGTGTGTTCGGAGAACAGCTTACAGGAAAGCATCAGCTGTAAAAAGTGAGATACTACTACCCTAATCTGACTCAGAAGGTGTATGCTCACCTCTGTCTCTGCATTTCCTGCCATCTAAGGCACTGAAAAGCTCCTATTGACCAATTTAAAGGTGCAGTGTTTAGGATTTAGTGGCATTTAATGAGGTTGCCAATTGCAACCAACTACCCCTCCCCTCCACCTCCTGTTCCAAGTGTGTAGGTGAACCTATGGTGGCTACGAAACTTGCAAAAAATACAGAAGGCCCTGTTTGAGAAAACAAACATGCTCTCTGGGGAGGGGGACAATCTCCTCTACTTGTTTTGGGATTTTGCCTGTTGTCCTGCTCCACCTTTCATTGCCTTCATTGACTGACCCCCTGTGGCGGACCTGGACCTGAAACATCACTCCATTTTAAAGCAAGGCGATAAGATAATTAGCATTTTTTGTAACCTGATGTTGGATTATGTGACTTGATATGTAGAAGTTTTTGGTGTTCAAGAAAGGTGAAAACATTTCAAAAAGCACGTTTTCACTTTGTCATTATGGATTGAGTGTAGATTAATTGGCAAGAAAAGCCAATGTCATCATCGTCAGCCCCTTGGCTCATGTTGATGAAGCGGTGACTCAGAGCTACACGTGGTGATATTCTCTTTTCAGGATTGAGATGCATCATCTGCTTCAGCAGGTCAACGCCATCTTTCCCTTCATCTTTACCACCTCTGGGTGACCCAACGTTTCCACCATAGTTTTCATCTGAGGAAAGAATATTTAAAATCACATCAGCCAACAAGATGCACCATATTTCTGTTTTTGTTTGGAGCTGCATACATAGGTTGAATTAGATTTCACACCAGATAATAGTGGAAGCGCTGAGGGCATGGCAAGCTGGCAAGGTACCGGTTCCCCAGAACTACACCCACAGACCACATGTCTGCAGCCTCTGTGATGGGAAGACCCAGAATCACTTCTGGAGACCTGAGGGAGGAAGGAGAGAAGAACATTTTAGATGCTACAAACAATTCCTGCACAGTTTGACATCCCACTCTGATGGCTGTTTCTTTTTGGTTCACTGTCAGAATGTTATGTGGTGTGATCCTTGCTTCAATCACACCAACAGTCTTCAACGCCCCAAGTGCAGACACATCTGCAGGGACAGAAGAAGAAATAAAGACACCGCATTTAAAAATCTGCAAGGTTCTGAATGTTGTTGTCGATATGCTGGTGTGCTTCTTTCATTAATGCAAATATATCACTGCTCTTTGATAGAATGATCAGAGTCAGATACCTGTTCTGTGACTGGTCTGGTTTCCTGAAGCGTCTTTCCCTCAGCAGCTCATGGAGACTCTATTCAAAACTTTCATGGAATTGAACGATATTGGCATACATGTGAATCAATAAGTAAAAACATTTAGCCCTGCTTCAGCTCAGATCATGATTATTGTCATCATCAATTACAAATTACATCAAAAAAACAGTTTTTTGAAGGATTTTAATTGAATTTATTTGCATGATATCTTTATTTCCTCTGTTTAACTTATAAAAATATCACAACAAAGAGGACACATATTGTATATTGTGCATGTATACACCACCCTAATGTATAATGTAGTGTGTAAGAAAATCTAAATCCAAAACATCTAAAAACCTTTTACCATGCTCTTCTTCTCATTATACAAGCACCAGCATCTTTTATGTGAATAGCCCCTTTAACTACATTTTCTTATCTCATTTAAGATTTATGTGAGTCAGAGGCTCCTTTTTATAAAATCTCCAACACCCAGAATTTAGCATTTTCTGTCTGTTCCTGTGAGACAGACGTTAAATGATGAATATGATGGGTTTTTTAGTACATGCAGCACATATAAGCATTCTGCTGTTGCTGCTGCTTATGTCCTATAGGCAAGTGATTGTTCTCTCACAGTCAAAGACAGTTGAGGAAGCACCCAAGGACGGCAGAGTTCCCCAGGGATCCGTTTCAGCGCCATATGCTCGCCTCCACCGTTAAACCTCTCTCTCGCGCCAACTGTTGCATTGCACCGACCTTTGAACTCAGAATTCATATGCACGGTCACAAACCCGCAGCTGATGCACGAGTCCTCCCTCCTGTCTGATGTAGGTTTTTTTCCCCCCTCCCGCTAAAACGAAATCTGGTAATGTGGTCGGGCTGTCATCTGTCGTTTTCAGTTAGCAGACTAGCAGTGAGATGCAGGGGTTTGATGGAGGGAAGTATTCCCACACTCATTAACTCTGGTTTTCCACAGTGTCCTTACAAAAACTTCACAATTTCATAGTTTATTTCATTAAAAGTGATCGTCTTATCCACCATGATACTATGAATATCTGTCTGTCTGTTTCAGTAAATAACATTTTGTTCGGTGAGGGTGTGACAACATTTTAATTAAGCTAAGGACCCTGAAAAACTACACTCCTACCCCCTCCCCCCCACCCATTCACCCACCTGTTCCCTTCAACACAAAAGGATACAAACTACACAGGGCCACAAAATTACAATGACTGGTTATAGTCCTGGACATTGCATAACACCGTTTGGCTCAAATCTAAAAGACCAAAAAGAGAAGGAGCATAAAAAAAGAAAGTAGTGTTCCAGTAAAAAGACAGCTGTTTGTCTGTCTGGATGTTAAACTTGGAGCTGGTGGTGAAATTTGGTGACAGCTGACCAGGAAAATTGCCCAGAACTACTCACTTCAATCAGGGGTGCGTCTAAGATCAGTTCAAGCATGTGGACTGACTCACAGCACTTACAACACTCTGGTTCTGGGTTCCTGAAGTATTTTTTCATCAAAACTGACAGAATTTACTAATTTTTTCAGGTAATAAACATACATACTAGCCACCATCCTATACTTTCTATGCCACTTTATGCCCTAACTTGACTACATTCACCTGACACCTACACTGCAGATTCATATGTTAGATATACATTTATAAAATGTGATGGACTGTTTATGATTTATCCCCTCAGTAGCACATTAAGTAGTTTGAATGAACTAAACCTGAACCAGCTACAACACTGAAATGCTAGAACGCACTTACTAATAAAACATGCTGGCTTTATTTATTAAATCATTTCTTAAAGCATTCAAGATTAGTCCTAGGACATACAACTTTGCGGTTGCCATGGTGAGACACAAATGCATTTGGTGGTTATACCCTCCTTTGTTGCCTTTACTTTTACCTTTCATGATTTCAGTATTTTTACACTGAGCATATGTCACTTTTTATATAAGGAAAACGTGTCTCTAATCCCCCTCTGCGGCCCCTGATAGCCCATGTCTGTGTCTTCGTGCGTGTGTGTGTGTGCATGTGTGTGTGTGCGTGTGTGTGTGTGCTTTTTGCACCCCTTTGAAGAATCTGAGCCTGCTTGTATCCTTTTTAGTGTCTTTTCAACTCTGTGGGCTTAGACGCTCTTCTGTCAAATGGTCGCCAGCAACTTTGATCACCGTGTCTCGTCCGCTCCCATTTCAATGTGTTTCCTCCGACATTCACACCCAGGACCACATTACCTCCACCTCCTCCACCCCAATTAATTCTCCATGCAAGACTCCAGCGAGATCATCTGACAACAGATAACGTAGATAATGAACAAAGGGCGATTTTCCCCTAAATATTAGACGTAGTCTTTACGCAGGTTGGGAACTTATAATATTTCATTTAATATCAAGAAAGAGGGAGCAAGTTGCGTCGCTGTAGGTTGATGGTGGGTCCAGGCAGGATCTAACAGTCCTTTGTTAATATGGTCATTGGATCTGAGGTGAGAGTGAAGACACTTTGAAGAGGTGCGACTCTTTCATGTGCGCACACGCACTGCGCGTCCTCGTGGTGTGAGGGGACTGCAGATCGGACCCAGGAGAATGAAATGTTATCAGAAACAAGACAGCAAATCTTGAGGATATGATCATTTATGTCGTTTATTTTTCTACAAGACAGAGCAGACAGTGCCTCAGACCTAAGACTGTGTGTGACCGTAATGACGCGTTAGTAGCAGAGAAAAAGTGTAAAATAATCACAATAAAACCCTTATAAGCATATATTGTGTTTTGGTTTGTTCACAAAAAGCTAAAAGCTGTGAAAAAATAGGCTGATAGGAATCAAACGTCAAAATAAACTTCTCATAGGTTTATAAGGATAAATCATTTAATACCATTTAAACTGGTGTCTTTTATAATGAAAACCAATTCTTTACTGATACATAAATACTGCCTACCTTATTGACACCATCTTTATTTCACAATTCTGTCTCAATAAAAAACTTTTTTGCCCACTTTATCCTTAAACATTTTGGCTTTTTTTCTCTCCAGTGTATTGAGTCAAATCAGACAACAGCATTTCAGTTACATTATTTTATTTTATTTAGCAAATTCAGACATTTTCCTGGCAAAACATCTCTAAACATCATTACAATATATAGTGGTCGTTCTGAAGGAGGCTACTGGTTTAATAAACTACAGGCCTTTATGAAATACAATAGAAATATTTATATTAATCAGACGCATTGCCAAACTTCTGGGTTTCTAAAAGAGCTTTTCTCCTCGTACAAATCCTATATACACGGAGTTATTGACACAAAAACAGTGTGAACATGCTGAACTGTTCCTCGTCTGTCCTTTGCTGTTGGGTTATAAGTGAAGTGTTGAGAGGGAAGGTTTCTCTGGGTTTAAGGAAAAGTCACAACACTCAGGTGGAATCAAAGCCAGTGTGTCACTACAGGAGGTTTCCGAGCTGGAGAGACCCTGGAAAGAAAAGGCCCTTAAAGGAAAACTCCACCCTTTAACATTTTTCTGTGATATCCAATGTATTGTACTTCAGGTGGGATTTTCTGATGACATGGTGTTCCTTCAATCTGCTCCTACATTTCCCCAGAAATAAAGAGTAAAGGGTGTAATCTTGCAGCACTGCAGGGTGAAGAGAAACGCCACAGTCGTGATCCCTCAACTGAGGCTCCTGGCAGCGTCTCTGTGCTTCTTGTGCAACAGATGTGATGTTAATCATCAGTGCAGGGAGCCCAGGAAAAAATCCATGCATGTGGTGAATAATCTACAGGTGTAAATGAGCGCACAAATGGCAGTTTTCCAAGTGTTCATATGTTCTAGGGTGGAATTTTCCCTTTCTGTGGGACGCTCAGTGTCATATCTTAAAAGAACACCCACGAACCCTGCTTCAACGTATCCCAACTGCATCCTTTCCAAGCCCCAGCACCCCTACCAGGGTCTCCACATGGACCGAGGGTAGGTGATGGTGGGCATGTTCAGGCCCTCCCTGTTCTCCAACCCCTCCGTGGAGCTCTGGTTGTGCTCGCTGTCGGTTTCGTCCAGGTCGGAGCACAGGTCCTCGCTGGACGTGGTGGACGGGGCTGGGGAGAGGGCCGATGACGAGCAGCTGGATGTGCTCCTTCCGCCGGGGGAGGCCAGGGACGTGCAGAGGGTGTCACCGCCTCCGTGCCAAGTGCTGCTCGCAGAAGTGTCCGTGATTAAATCCATCAGCACGTCCTGGAGGTGGTCCTCATTCAGGGGCATGCACTCCAGCAGATGGTTGAGGAGCTCTGCCGCCACCGTTGCATCGATCCCCGGACAGCTGGACACAAACATGTGGACCTCGTGCATGCACTGGATGTAGCCGGCCGCAAATCTCTCACTGGCTTCACGGCTGAGTGCGTCTGATTCTGTGTGAGGAGAGAGAGAGATTATTAAATGACTACAACTTATTGCACAGCTCATTGTCCTAAACACTGATGGAAAGCATTCAAATATACATACTTGTACTTTACATGAGTATTTCCATGTTTTTGTTTTTATACTTCTATTCCACTATAGAGAGGACTATTATACTTTTATTGACCACATGTATTTGATAGCAACTATATAAAGTGGTTATACATTTCTACTGGAATGTTTATGCATCAATAATTACAATTCAGTAATATACCATATACATTAATAGAAACTTCTGAGTGGTACCATTCTGCATAATAAGTACTTTTTCATTTGGTACTTTAAGTGCTTTAAATATGTGATAATAAAATGAAAATGTACTTAAATTTTGAATGAAGAACTTTTACTTGTCAGTGAGTATATCTAAATTGTGTTATGCTACTTTTATTTCAGTACAGGACTCTCAATGCTTCTTCCACCACTGAGTCCAGTGAAGTCCAACCACACACTAAGGAGTGGTGTTAGATCCTGGTTATCCAGCTGAGAAAACACTGAGTAATTAAATAAAACCTGCAACTTAAAAGCCAGAAAAAGCTGGTTTGCTGTCATCCTGTAAATTTAACTTAACTTCACTCCTGCATCCCCAGACACATATTTTTATATGGTAATCAGACTGTACATCAGTTTGAAGTTTGGTTATCATAATAAGGTGATGCAGCTTTAATATAATCTTTTCCCTGCTGCATTGCATTTAACTACAACTGTCCTGAAGTCATTCTAGCTGAGTACAATGAACGCCTGCTTGATCACTTCATATTCTAAATGAATGTTTCACAACCTCTTAAAATATCTTCTAAAATCTCCCCAAATCACCATATGTTATTAATATTAAATTACTTGTTAATGTTGTTTAAGGAGGGTGCACACTCCAGTTCTGATGGTATAGTGTGTAAAGGTTAAACAGATTGGTGCATACCTTGAGTTCGGTTCTTGAGTACATCCTCCACTTTTTTCACCGTCATCTCCAGCACCTCTGCGTTCTCTATCTTGGAATGAAACTGTGGAAAAAAAACAAGTGAAGCTCCATCAGAACCATGATCCACCTCTACATGACTGGGAGGAAGAGGAGGAGGGTGGACAGGTGAACATGGGGCGCAGTGTGCGCGCTGTACTCACGTCTGTGTCTGCTAGCAACGTCCGCAGCTCCTGCAAACTCTCATTGATGCGAGCTCGCCTCTTCTTCTCCACCAGGGGTTTCCTTATCTGCAGGAAAGACCACAATTAATCTCAGAGCTGTGTGTAGTCATTTAGATGATGTGAGTGGTGAATGCGTAATAGAAAAGCATTGTTGTTCCTCGCTCTGTGGTTAAAGTTGCAACCTTATGTGAGATGTAATTAACTGTTAAAAATCAATAGGTTTCCTCTTCAACTACACAATCCTGGCAAAAAAACTGCTGTTTGCATCAATGAGAGATGTAATACAGACTGATGCTGTGTGAAACCGGTGTGACAAGTGCGTCAGTGCCAAGTGTGTCCAGAGAGTGGAGAGTTATCCCATCTGTTTGCTACCTTTCTGTCTCCTTTCTGAATCCCGTAGTAAGGTTCATCTTCTTCCATGTCAAGTCCTTCGCTGCTGGGCCGAGACGAGGGGGCCATGTTGGTTAGATCGCCGCTTCTGTGGCTTCTCCCACTGCTGATTTTTTTACTCCAAATTCGTCAGCGAGGGGGCAGCTGGCAAACGGAACCGGTTACAGGAAGAAAAAAAAATCGACAAACTCGCAGGCGAGGCGAGGCACCCTGTGTTTATTGTGCAATCCAAGTGAGACGTGCTGCTGGCGCTGAGTGGCTGTTGTTAGTATTTATAGGGGCTTATTAACATGTGAATAGGGGCTGAGCTGCTCTCGCTGGGGGACAACAGAGCGCACACGGCCGGAGCCAATGAGCGCCCACTCTCTTTGTCTCCGGTCAGCCCCGGTCTGCGCCCTGGGGAGCTGGACTGGCTTTAATCAGATTTTTTTTGGGTTAAGGGATCGACCGCTCTGTTTTTCCCTTCACTGTTGCTACTAATGAACTGTGTGTACTTCCACTCAGCTGTACACAATTCATTATCAGGCAGAGCCACAGGGAGAAAAGGCTGTTATTGATGCATACACTTTATTGTTTATATAAAACTCTAATTATAACGTTCTGACCACCGTATTAAATATCCTGAGGATTGCATTTCAAGAGTGAGTTATGATATAAATTCATGGTATACAAATATAATTTATATTTCTGGCTTTAAATCCTTGTTGCGCAATGTTGTGACCAGCTTTACACACTAGAGCAGTGGTCTCCAACCCTGCTCCTGGAGAGCTACTGCCCTGCATGTTTTAGGTATCTCCTCACTCTAACTCGTTATCAAGCAGCTGAGGCTCGTCAAAGGGCTTGATAACGAGTTGATTATTAGAATCAGGTGTGTTAGAGTGAGGAGATACCTAAAACATGCAGGGCAGTAGCTCTCCAGGAGCAGGGTTGGAGACCACTGCACTAGAGCATCTCATCATTACTGGTACAAAAATCTGTCCGTTCTGTTTTCTGCCCTACCCATTCTTCTTTTTCTTGTCTTTTGTGTCCGAGCCTCAGCAGATTTACCCGGCTGTTTGGCGGATGTAACGCGATGCCTTCAGTTGGCAGCTGCTGCTGGTGGCCCCTCGGCCCAAACTGAATCAGCCGGGGGAATTAGGGCCCTTCTCCAAAGAAAGCGACAGGTGTTGGCCTGCGCCTCGTTTGTTCTCCCTGTTGTTTGGTGACTTCTGATTTGTGTGTAACTGCATTCTCACGTTGCCCGCTCTGCTGGAAGATAGTTCATAATATCTGGTTGATTTTGCTGATAACCTGCATCATTTGTGCCATGGGATTATTGTGTGTCTAAACAAGCCATAGATGCGACTTACGATATTTAAACAACATTTGGACTGTTAAGGATTAGTGATGCTGGTATACGTGGGACAGACATGAGACTTTCTGCGTCTGGGTGTTTGTTTATGTCTTATAAGGGTGCTCAACACTGAAGTCGTTATAATGCATGTTTTGTCTGCTGTATTATCATGCAAATTAGCCATACAATAGAGCAGATCTGTCTGCTCGAAAAAGGTCCACGTCGTCATCTGTGCCACCTTCCAGGTAAATGCTGCGCTGTGTGTTCAGGTGCTCTTTTACGCACGGAATTACCACAATTGCGCAGCATTTCCGCAAAAAGCACCACTAAAATCTATTGCCCCAAATGAAGGAAGACTTTCAGACCTTTGAAGTGCAGGGTTTTTGGCACCTCGCCACCCCCAGATCCCTGTTCCAGATCTTTAATAGTGTGGACTGTGGAGAGAGCAGCTGTCTCGGCTCGCTTTTGTTATCGAGCTCGATGAGGGACCAGGCTTCCCCCTCTCTGTCTCTCTCCCTCTCTTCAACCCCGCCGCCTGGCTCCATGTGGCGGCCAATCATAACGGCAATAATAGCAAGAGAATGGGCCATATCCACATTGATAGTTTTTAAAACGCAATGATGAATTACACCTTTATTAAAGCGTAAATGTACCAAAACACTCGCCGTGACCACAGTCACACGCTTTTGTGCGTTCAGATGGAGGCTTTGACACTTTGAAGAGCTCCAAAAACCCTTTCTCATTGGGTTTATACTAAATAACATAATCTCATATAAACATGATGTGTGAATAATTCTCAACTGCAATTAGCCTATCATTAGAGAGGTAAATGTCCAGTATATCAGCATCATTGAAACACTGTCATGTATCTTGCTATTACTTTTGTTGACCAGATTTGATCAACTATGGAAAGTATATGCAAAATGCAGTCCCTCACAGGCTCCCTTTAGTCTACTCATTGTTAACATTAAATAAATAAATAAATAAACAATATGTACATAAATAAATAATGCATGAGTCATGATGATTTGGCTGAATTAATGCAGGATGTATCATGAATTCCTGTCACTATCGATCAAGTCACTATGACTTTATGAAGCAGTGTTTTTTAAATCAAACGTGTCATCAGATGCAAACATCTACAGGTTGTTGCATGAACCAGTGGTCTTTATGTCATACATTCTAAGGGTGGAACATGACGTTTTTAAACATTAAACAGTAAGCAATCATTTGCAGATGAGTATACATCGCATGACTCGAGGAGACACAAGTCTGCATTTGTTTTCCAAGTTAGAAATCCACTGGATTGGTCTTGAAATAAAATGAATTGTCATGTAGTTGCACCTGATATTGGTCAGCTGTAGATATCCAGAATGTGTTCATAGCATGACATGTGCCAGTGTTGAGCATGATGATGGACCTGCAACTTTTTCCACTAACTAATTTAATGACATATTAGTTAATGTATGATGTAAGTGTTAATGAAATAAGTCAAATGAAATGATTAAGTGTTAACTAATCAGGTAAAGTCATAGTGGCTCAATCATTTCCTAATGTTGAGAAGCACCCTCCATTAATTCATGCATTAAATTATCATGACTCTGTTGCTGATCCTTGACATGGGTTGTTCTAAAAATCACTATAAATCACAAAAACAACATTATGATTTATAACTGTCATTTATGTATTTTGTCATGACTTCAATACACTGGAGCTGAATCGGATTTTATATTGTTGTGCCTCAAAAATCAAAAAATGATATTTGAAAGTGTGAAATGCAACATGCCTCAATGCCCTGGCTATGCTGGATAATCCACTGTGAACACTTTTCATTGGAACTACTTTCTACCCTGTGAAGGATCAGACATCTTGACTCCACAGCAGGAAAGGTAATAACAGGTGGTAATAATAACATTAACAATGTTTCTGTTCCATTCCAGTGACCCAGCAAGCCATGACAGTGTGACAGCATGATAAATACCAATACCCTGAAACTGTAGTAGCTAAATGGAATTTGCCCACCTGTTAAGGCCTGTGCTTTTGCTACTGTGACAAGTCCAAGTATCTTCTATAGAAAGGTCCTATGCTTTAAGCACCACAAACAATTCTACTTACTCTAAGAGCATTGAGAGGGCAGCAAAGGTTTCAGAGGTGGTCATTAGAAGACCTAAGCGTAAGGGAACCAAAACGTTAAATATTGTTTTGGCATTTAGAAAACACTGACCTTTTATTTAAAGCTTCAATTTTGGTCACTAGGGGGCGGAAAAACTCCAAAGCTCCTGATGTGTACTCATATCATTCAATTAGCATGTTAGCTGGAAAACAATGAAACAACTTCTTTTTTGCCACCACACAAATGTGAGACCAGTAAGCCTGTATCATAACAGACATTTTTACATGTTATACTATAAAAAACAAGTTTGAATAATAAAACTAATGATGGCTGAATTCCATGTAGCTATTTCAGTTTCAGGGTCCTGGTATTGTTCATGCTGGCTCACTGTCACACTGTCATGACTTACTGGGACATTTGAAGAGAAACATTGTGAGAATGAATAATTTGCTGCTCAGCTAAAAAAGAAACACTGAGCTGCAGAATTTGATTTTATGATTGAACTCTTGACAAACTTAAAAATTGTTTAAAATCATGGGAACCTTTTATATGTCAGGGTCTTTCTCTCTCCCATTAGTCCTGTCCACTTGCACTGCATGGCCATTATAGCAAAATGTCAAAACATAATTGAGAAGAGCAATTGTACATTGACAAAACTGTTCATAAAGCTGAATAGATGTTAAGAGTGTACAATAAGTTTTATTATTAATAAGGTTTGGGTTAATTATACAGAAAAGGAGAAAGACATACAAATCTATGCAATGCCAAGGAAGTGGTCTAAGAAGCAAATCCATACCTTACAAATAAATACGCTGTTAATACAATAAATACATGAAAGATTAATAAGAGCCTTCTATAATGCAGGCTACTAGAGATCGACTTCTAAAGGAAGTACTGAGAAAAGGTCTGTATAGAATTATTATAGCACACCTACAATAATAATAATTCCCGGAACAAAACTGCCCCAAACGTTTGTCTTCTGAGCAGCATATCTATAAGATACATAACAGAGGATGGCCTAACAAAATGGACAACCAAGATCATTAATCCACCAGTTCACCAGGGCCTCCACATCTCCAGCATCCCCAGGTGGGAGCTGTGAAGCGCTGCTCTCTCCTGACGTCCAGTCACTTGGCAGGTGGGACCCTCTGTCTGCAGCTGCCTAGAGGGCAAAGGGTCCCCTCTGAGGGGTGTGCTGGGGAGTCCAGTGGCTTGGCTGGCCAGAGGAGGGACATCATGTCTGGGTGTGGCCTGGAGAGGGCGCTCGTAGGTGGACCTGGGCAGGGACTTAAGGAGGTGGTTGAGCAGCCGGGAGCCGAGAGTTTTGTCCATCCACTCACAGCTGAGGAGCATGTTGTGCACCTCGTGCATGCACTGAATGTACCCTGTGCTGTATTTCTGCTGGGCCTCCAGTCCTAATGTAGGATCTGAAGGGAGAAAGTGAGGAATGAGGTTACATGTGTCATAGCAGCCTCTGGTGGTGACTACACAACCTGCATACAGCAAGCCAGCCGCAAATATTGCTGTTTCCTAACAGGAAGCTGCTCAGTACCACATAATGTTTCACAACTGACCAAAAAATATATACACTGGACTATTAAAAAAATGTTGTTCACAAACACTCACCTAACAATCAACTTACAGCTGATCACATTTACACACTCATGACATAATGATACATTTACATGCTGATGCTGCCCTCTGCTGCCTTGTGTCATCTTTGCTCGTGAAGGATCTTTAGGCATTTATCACATAATGAATCCCAGTTTTGACCCAGAATTATTAGGTTATTTAGATAGCAGCCAGCATGATGTGACTAAATTCAGACTATGAATAAAATCAATCCTGCGATAGACACCTCCAGTAGGCTATGTAACTCACAAACACATGTACACAGAGCCATGTTCCTTACCGTGGAGATTATTGCTCTGGATGTTTTGCAGATGCTTCACTGTCATTTCTAGAATATCAGCTTTCTCCAGTTTGGATTGCTGTTGAGAGAGGAGCATTTTTTGTTAAGTTAAGCTGATTCAGCTTTCATTGTTTACTTGCAGAGGGGATGAGACATGTGAGGAGATACTCACATCAAGTCTGAACGCTCCGATCACTGTTTCTTTCAGCTGATCCAAACAATTGTTTATCCTCTCCCGTCGTTTCCTCTCGATAAGGGGCTTTCTCATCTATTAAGAGTAAAAAAAAAAAAGAGAAAGAAATAATGCTCAGTTAAAGGAAGTCAAGATGGCGAGGTACATACTGGAGCGTAGAGGATGATGAATTTATCTTAAAAAGAAAAGAAAATGATCCGTAGTATATCCAAATGTAAAATACCTTTCTTTCCTCTTTGGCACTGGGATGTTTTCCCACATTGTGAGCCATAGATGAAGCAGTCATGTTTTTGTTTTCTTTCTTGGGTGTCTGCAGTGCGCTTGTGTCTCTTCTCCTCTGGATCTCAGCGCGTCTCTAGGGCCCTCGGCGCGGCGCGGCCCTCGTATTTATAGAGCGCAATTAGCATGTGAATGCTCCAACTCTTTGGCTGCTGGATTTTCCCACACACGGCTTCCCATCAGTCAAGACTGACAGGTCACTGGCTCCATTCAATAACCGAGGGACCCGGCCTAGAAAAAAAAAAAGAAAAAAAACCTCACAAGCGACAGATGTCCAGCCTGAAACCATGCACTGCCCTCCCTCCTCAGCCTCCACCCAACAAAAAACTGCAGTTTCCTCTTCTCCCAGGAATGAACAAGAGTGTGAAGTTACCGTGCTTTACTCCCGGGAGCCCCTCGCCCATTGTTTTCAGGAGCGACGTTACAATACCTGCAAAAAGGCCAAACCTATTTCTTCAAAGCACACAGGAAGACACAATAGACTGACAAATCACCAGAGAATATATCTGACTATATTTGCCTGTATGGAAGATGAGATCCGTTTTAAAGACATTAATCCCTAATCATTTTTTATCAGCCATTTCTCCTTATTCCTAAAGTCTATTTGGCCCATTTATCATAATAATAACACCACTATTGCCCAGCAGCTGGCTGCAGCAGGGGAGACTGACACAGCAAAGATCTCTTCTCTTTTGGAAAGAGAAGGACATGTCGGCTGTTGCCTGAAGGAGCAAATCGTGCAGCGTCTTTAGCTGGCTTTGATCACACTTCATGTTTTCAAGTGTCAGACATCTGCTGTTAACTGTTAGCAAGCAGATGTCAGATTGACCAGATGTCCCCCCACCTTTGGGTCCCTTAAAGCGGGGGCCCCTGTTTTAGAGCCACGCGACTGCCAGGCGAATGCCGGGTCGTGGGAACCAGAGGCGAACAAAGGTGGCTATTCATCCAAACCTAATCAGCATGAGGAGAGTAATAACCCCCAAAGAGGGTGGACAGTCCGGCCCGAGGGGATGAGGTGGAGGAGGAGGAGGCGGTCGGAGACTCTGGCAGGTGACCAGTGCTGACCAGTGCTGTAGCCAGGTGTAGGTGTCAACTTTCTCTTTGTAGCTGTTGCCATTGGAAACGCCATTACTACTTAACCCCAAATATCAGTCTTTTTTATTCTTTTGTCATCAGTCCTGTCAAAAACACCAATTTGAAGTATTATTTGTGTTCAATATGCTTGTTTTACCACAACAAACTTTAATGAACTTGTTAAAATTCTTCCACTACTTATACTATTCCCTCATCCAAAAAAATCTATGAATATGCAAATATCTTTCATTAAAATGTTAACAAGATAGTTCCCACTTCACTGAAAAGTCCTACAGCACTACAACTGGCCTCCAAATTGGTTGTGATGTCACAAAATCTTCTCTATGCACGCACATTCAATTCAGACTCAAGAACAGCACACATTACTGATGAATGTGAAAACAGCCTTGCAGTGTCACAATAACGGTCACATAGAAGCTCAGCTGAAGTGAAATAATAATAAGCAAAACTATTTTTGAGACTATTTTGGACTACCTGTAAACGGTGCAGTGCTGACTTGTCGAGACTGTTGAAAATGCCCAATTAAAGGTGAGGGGTATCTTTCTTTTAGACCTCCTTTAATGTTCAGTATTGCTTTATGTGATTGGTTTGGTGTGTGTTCTGTTGACCAATCAGGGATTGGTACCCTAGAGGGATATTTTGGGGCGGTGCTTAGTGAAGGATGGCTACAAGAATCATCATTACAGTTCTGAGTGTGTGTAGATGCAACAAAGTAAGTTGGCAAGTAACAATGTTTACTTCTATACCCATTTCTGTGTCATCTGGATGAATAGCTTGTTAAAACATGTTACAGTTTCAGGGGATTGCATTAGATTATTAAGTAATGCAGTAATTCAGAATAATTTGTGGTTTTAGTGTGCCACCTAGTGGAGTAAATGTGTAGTTATTCAGGATACCTGATATGGAAAAGGTGCCTCAGTTTACTGTTTCTAGTTCAAGTTTATTGACCGTATTTTTATTATGTTTTTAGGCTACACTCCACCAATGACGAATGGAAATTAACGGTTGCAAATTAAACTTCTACTGTCTCCTTCATGCTTGACCGGATGCCCGTGGTGGCTGTAATTCTGCATTAAAGAACTTTGAAACGCTATTTCAAACCTTTGGAACAGAAACCAACAAACAAAGAATTACAGTAGTTTAAGCGTGATGTAATGAAGGTATGAATAACTCTCTCGAAATCATTTCAGGGGAGATAATCCTTTACTTTTGCTAATAGTCTTAACTGAAAGAAGCTTGTTTTGACTATAGAGCTTATCTGCTTATCAAACCTAAAGTCACTGTCTAAAATGTAGTGTCTGCTGTAGTGTTCTATACAATGTGGGAATAAAATGATCGACATTTCTCATACTATACTGTACAACCAAAAAACCAACTACTACCAAAAAACAGCTATCTGACTTCAAACTGACAATTGAAGTAAAATAATAAAACAGATTATTGTTTGCCAACTTTACCATGTTCATCACATTTTTATGTTCACAGACTTATTTTAACATGTTAATATACTAATGTTTGACACCTGATATACACATTTCAGCATTATGGTGGATGAAATGTAAGTCGATCACCAAAATCATCTTCATCCTATAGTATATATCTATCCAATAATTATAGAAAAATAGCTTATCAAAATGCAAATAACATTTCTTCATTATATTCAACATCATTTGATACCTGCTGCAAGATGGAGTCCTGCATCTCTTCCAGGTCCACTGAGGGATCAGATTTTCTCAACATCACCTTCATCGTCCACTTTGACACACTATCATCTTAGATAAAAATATCAGTCACATTATGTTTATGTGGTCAACTGTAAAATTGAAAGCCATGCCACAAACAGATCTTGAATACTGACTTTTCAGAACTTAACTGACCAGTGCAGACAAAACCATAGCTGTTCATACAAGGCCTCGTAGTCCATTTACTGTTCTTTATTGTCACACATGAACCTGTGGTTTTATCTGGTTGACTCTCACCCCAGTTTCTGAATGAATTTATCTGCTGACCATCTGACCAACTCCAATACTCTTTGTACAGGTCAATCCATGCAATTGTTCCACCAGCTTAGTCATTTCTGCATTCTCAGATGTGTTCCTTACATTGGCAATGTCAGTGTAATTCTCCCTGAGAATTCTCTACTCTGAGCATCAGGCCAAGTCACCTCTTTTTTTACATAGATGTATTTAGTCTCTGAAAACTCTGTAAAATAAGTCACAATAGAGAAATCTCTAGCAATTTCACTCATACAATAACAAGAACAGTGAAACAAAACTAAGAGTTTACAGCTGCTGGCAGTGGAAGGCTGTAACTATGGGTACAGCAGTGTTTTGAGGTAAATGCTAATGTCAGCATACTAACATGATTCATAAAGACAATGCTAACGTGCTGATTAACAGGTATAATGTTCACTGTCATTGCTGGGATTTTCATTAGTTTTGTGTATATTTTGAAAGTATTGGACAATCTGATATTTGGACCTATTGGTGGGGCAAGATGAAAAGTCATGAGACTACCAAAGTTACCTGAATTCAACGTGAGGGGGACATGAATATCTGCACTAAATTTCATATAAATCAATCAAATAGTTGTCAAGATATTTCACTCAAAACCACAAATGTCAACCTCACAGTGGCTCTAGGGGAAACTTAAGGTGATCAACAAAGTCTTTAGGATTCCTTGTCTGGGGACTATAAATGTCTTCAGGAGGGTCTGCCAGCCCATCTGGGAGATGTTGAGATATTTCACTGGATAACAGAAAACTTTGACCTAGTGGCATTATAGGTAACATCAGGGAAAAGGATTCATCCTTTCGATTTACCAAGTTTCATGAAATAGTTTCTGAGAAATATTGCAAAAAGTCTAGGCATTGGCACAAGGGAGAAAATCAGAGGATCATTAAGGTCTGTAGGATTCATCCTCTGGGGACCATGAATTTCACAGCTACCCATCCAATAGTTGTTGAAATATATCAAAAATGTTATCACACTGGTTTACAGAGTCTACACTGACTTGTTTAATGCCACAGTATTTAACCAACACTGACTTGTCTTAACATTGAAAGTGAGAAGGGGCATGACAAATGACACAGGATCAGCAAGTAATCACTCATGCATAAATTAACATGAAATAATTTATTTGGTCCATTTAAAGACTGACTTTGCTTATAACTGTGTACTGTTAGATGTAAGAATAGAAGATAACAAGTAGCTTGAAGGAAGCCAAACAATATTCTGAAATTTCATGCATTCATTATAGAGAAGAATATCTCATACAGCAATTAACAAATAAAGATATAGATATAGCTATGTTCCCCAAATAGATGACAATGGCTTTGGCAACATCGTCATCATTATTACTGTTATTATTATTATTATTATTGTTTACTTGCTTCACTATTAACTCTTAAGGATAATAAGGAAGACCATAATGTATACTGTACTTGACTCATTTTGTTGTTCTTTTCTTACCATTGTAGCAAATGAATGGGCGCTTTCCATAGCAATCATAATCCGACCATGCGCCAATGGGACTCAAGTCAGCACAGACAAACTCTCCATTGAAATCATTCGGCTCAGATCTGTACCACAACCTGAGCTCAGCCTCTTTTTCTCCGTAAAATCCCTTCCTTTCCAGAGACCACTTCCAGTTGTCAATGGGACCATAAAAACCTATCCAGACTTCATCACTGTGATCTCCTAACATGTGACTCAGCCTGACTATGTCTTCCCCACTGTTTATGGTAACCAGGTCTGTGTACTTCTCCCTGCAGTAACGCTGGGCTTCAGCCCAATTCTTTACATCTTTAACAAGGTGGTAAAATTGATGAGAGCTTAAGGAGAGGATGCACATTTCTGTAATAATGATATTTTGTCATGATAATAATAATGATTTAGTAGTGTTAAATGAAGCCTCTATTGAAACCAATAGATGCACACATATATCCATAGCCTGTGTGACAGTGAAAGATAAGGTACAGTCTACATTTGGACAGGGACACAGTTGTTTTGGGTTAGGTCTGTACTCAATTTGAAATGAAGGTCATGGGGGATGTAATTGCTGCAGTGTCATCACCCCAAAGTGTGTAATCATTCACAAGTTCAGCTCAAAAATCTGTGCATCTATATAAACATTTTGTAAATGAGGCTATTTCTTTTAATTGATATCCAATGTGCTGGTGTACAAAGCCAAAACATTTGAAATTGTGCTGTGGTCCAAATAATTGCATTGAGTAACTCAGTTGTAGCCTACTACTTGATTGTTGCCTGGTTTGCTTCACATTTTCATACTACTCAGTTAATGTTTGAAAGTTTTGAATCTTTACTTTGATTAGAATTCTTAAACCAAGAAAAAAAATACACTTACCTGATAAGACCATAAAAATGTTGCCTGCCATGATGTATGATGTTCCAGCTAGTCAGTTTGAACATGTCTTTGGCCCAGACAATAACAATTTCACTTATTTTATTCTGATAAGACAAACATTGACAGAGAGACAAAAACATGTTGGAGCCATAATATAATTTTTTGTTTCTTGTTTTATTTTTGTTTCTATTTTTTGTTCCTTTGTTATGACCATATCTGTGTATATGCCGTTTTTGTGTTTGAAGAGGTGGTGCATAGCACCGGAAATGCATATAGGTAAGCCTCAGGTGATGAGCACGGTGTGTGCGTGAAGGGGAGGGCAAACAGTTTTTGGCGGTGTCAGTGGGTAGCGTGACGTCTCTTTTCTTTGTGGTGAATGGATAACTGTGATGAAGGAAACGGATGAATGGAAAACTTACCTGTGATGACATATGGACTCAAAAGATATACCTGTGCTAAGGTGAGCAAATAATTGAATGAAAATAAATGGGTCACCGCACCCAAAGATACACACCGTATTGGACATTTGTTTTTATTGTTGCCCAGAACACGCGTCTGAACAAGTTCTCCCGTTCACTCCTCAGAGGCCAAATGTATTAGTCTTGATTGAAAGACTCTACAAAACATATTTCTCAAATAATAAGTATAAAATGAATTGCAAAACTGAACTTCACCCTCACAATATTATTAACGGAGAGAAGTACGTATAAATGCTCTTTATCTGACGTTTAACAAAAAATCTTAAAGAACTGATGTTATACCCTGGTTGTGCAAGATGCACAAATTAACATACGCTCATTCCAGTCTTGCAGTCTGTGTTAGCAGTGTCAGCGTAATATATTGTAAATACGGTTAGTGTCAGTCAGATCAATGCAGTTCTCAAATAAGGGTTAACAAAGCGAGCATGCATTAATAAACGTCCTCTCTCCAGCATTTATCATTATCATAGAAATACAAATATCTGATTGTGTCTGATTGTGATATTAAAATGAGATACAAAAAGAAAAAAGCAGATATCAGACTCATGAAAATGTCTCATGTCTCAATGATTCATCACTGTACTGTGTATTACTGAACCACTGTTGAAAGACAACTGTTGATTTTGCATTCTTTTTTCTATGTTATTTGTTGTTTGGTAACTTCTGCTAAACTGAATGCTTGAAATTACAATTTCATACATTCATATATTCAATCTTCCAATCTGGCCCAATGGATAACTTTGCAAAATATGACAATTGAAGAAAAGTAATTCCAGTTTTTCAATAAAATGCACTGATTTTCTCCCTCATATTCACTCGCCATTCACAGTCAAGGCGTCTGATCTGCCCATGAACATCCAGCTTGAGATAGCTGACTTGCAATGTGATTCAGATTTGAAGGACAAATGTGCCTCAGTGGGCTTGGGCACATTGTATTAGTATCTCTTAGCAGGGTACACCTAGATGGTTTATTATAGTAGAAAGCAGAGTTATAATATGTATTACATGAATATTAATATACTATTTATAGGTAATTTATTCAGTGGTTTTACTGGTCTGGCCCACTTGAGATCAAATTAGGCTGTATATGAGCAGCACCTTGTGGCCACACTGTGGCTCTGCTCCAGTGACGTAACGTGAAACCATTGTTGCCATGACACCAGACGGCCAGAGGAGGCGGTAGACGCTGCTAACAGTGACAACAACTGTGCTGCTAACGTTACCAGTCGGGCTCAGAGGAGGAACTAGGAAACACATCCGCACATTAACTACAGTACAAACACGGGGAGACGACGAGCAAAGAAAACAAAGCACTTTCTGTTCAAAGGAGCACCTGAGTTGCCTTTTTGCCATCTTGACAAATCGGGGGGAAACGAGTAGAAACGCCGTTCACAAGGTATTATGCTCTATGTAATGTTATTATGAATCCATATTTGCAAGCATTGTAATGCAAGGCTATTTCTTGTAAGGCTATTAAAGCTAAGTTTGCTATATTTGGTACCGTTAGCTTGATGGGCATATCAGTAAGTAGAAACGTTTTAGCAGAAGTGAGCCTGGTGTTGATGATGTGCTAAAGTCAGACATGGCTCTGAGTGTGCAGGCTAGCGCGGGGAGCCTCTGCCAGGCCTGGGTATGCTAAGTGAGCTAACTAATGTTACATATATTAGATACGTTACTAAGTAGCTATCATAAATGCACGTCCAACACTCAATAGCTATTATAAAATAAGCGAAAGCAGCTCAAATTGTGTGGAAGCATGAGGCCCTCTCGAGGCCTCCTGTGTGCCGACAACACACACACTTTTAACAAGCCAGCAGCAACAGCAGTGTTGTTAGGCAGACACTGATTGAAATATAGGCCGCGTTAGCTTATAAACACACATAGGAAGCTGTCAAGTGAATGTAACGATGGCCAAATCATATATATTATTACAGCTTGGCGTTAAAGGTGGTTTGCATTTGCGAGACACATAATAAGTCAGCGAGCACGTATCCATTTTGTTAGCATTGCGCAAAGTTGGCAGGCTTCACACCATCACAAACCAGGCATGGATATAACACAGAGGGGCGGTGCTCCCTGCCAGCTTCATGTTGGCCAGTTTACCGCGCCGCAGGCTCTCAACTTGCTCGAGGTTTTTATTTTATTTTTTATTTTAAGGTTGTGACAGTTAGTAGAGGGCATTGTAGTATGTTGTGACACTTGTAAATATGCTCGTTGACCTGACTAGCTTCAACTAGCTGCTCGCAACGGTGTCTAGCTTGCTGTCAAATAATAGCAGAGTATCCGCGGCTGTCTAGGCAGAAGGGTGGGGGTGACGTTTGATGGGTCCTCAGACACTGTTTTGTTTGTTTAGTTGTTTTCTGGGTAACAATACTTCAGGCTCCAATAATTGTCAACTTGGATAGGTGAAGTCTGCTTTGGCTAGCATGACAGTAATTTCTTCTGAGTGAGTGAGGGGAGGAGGTGGAGAAGGAAGAGGAGGAAGAAGAATAAGAAGAAGGGGAGGTGGGGAGGTGGACTTGCTATCTTTCTTTTAGGCAATGATGGGTCATTGTGTTGATAAGTGAGGCACGAAAACACCGCTGACGTTTGTTGGCCTAGCATCAAGATGAGGGTTAGCAGCTGATTTTCAACCTGCCATATGTGTTGCTTTGCTATTTGCGTCACAGACAGTGAAGCGGACACTGCTGCCTACAGTAACGAGCATTAACCTGTGCGAAAAGACGGATTTGGCCACCTGGCGAAGTTTAGGTGTGTCTAAGATTAATGGGAGATGGAAGCAAGCAAGCAAGCACAGCCCGGCTCGCCAGTCATAGCAGGGACAGGTTTTGTGTTTCAGCGCAGTCACACATGACACATCATATATGAAAGGTGGACTGCACCCTCCCACTTCGATGCCCCTTGGTTTATATTCCTGGCTACAGCATTGCTTTCTAAATGTGGACTCCTCGTCAAAGCAGGACAGAAAGACTGTGACTGCTCCAAGGTTTAGGTTCAGAGGTTAGAGATCCTCGCAAGATAACAGGTCAGTGGCAGACTCAGACTAGAGCTTCTAAATGTTTGATGTGTTTCTCTCAAGTGACTAAATGACACGTGTTTTATTTTTATTTTTATGGCAAACCTTTATCACCACAGTGTAAACAAGGGTGTGAAGCAGCAGCTTGCTTAAGACGAGAGATTGTTGTGAGATTTTATTGATATTTTGAAATGATGTCATGTGGCTTCTTGGAATAGGTCATGTAGTCACTCAGAATGATCCACCCTTTGATCAAAGAAGTACATGTAGTCTGCCATGTTGCTAATTACACTCCAGTTAGCCTACTTATCTGCTCAGAAAACTTTGGCTTTTGCCTTGTGGTGTATCTAAGGTGGATGGGTGGGTCAGGCAATGGTGTTGATAAGGGTCCTTGTTAAGTGACCCAGTTAAATGAGCAGCTGTGAGATATGGTTGTCACATCTGTCAGCTGCATTCCCCATTCAGTTTTATCAGGGGTTTAGAGAGCACACTCAAAGGTTGTTGTTTTGTTTTTTAACCCAATTAATACATATAAGAGGGTACAGTATGCTTAGTAATATGAGGATGTGTTTACTTACATATGTTAGTTACAGTTCAGGGAGCAGGTCAGACAAAGGTCTTGAGACTACAGCATGTCATGGTGTAAGCAGGTCTATGTTACTGTAAACATGGCACGGTTAATCATTCCCTGACAATGACCACAAGTCCACACCAGATTACGCCACCGTTGAGTGACGCAGTAAAGGTCAGATCGAGATATGATGGTCAGAGGTCATAAAAATAAATCCGCTTTCCTCCGATGGGTTTGTATTTTAATCTGAGACCAGAAATGGGTACATACTTGGAGTGCACTTGTCTTGGAGCCAGCTTTGCTCCAGATAACCACACCAGCGCAAGAATAGCATATGGTCTTAAAGATGGAAGATAAACTGATGGAAACTACATGAGGCCTGACACGATACTCACCCCATTAGCAGTGAGTCACAAGTAGGGAAATGGTGTGAAGTGAGAGTTCAGTGAGAAAAGAGGGTGACATTTAAATTAATCTACATTGTTAAATATGTATAAAAATGCC
Source organism: Scomber scombrus (assembly GCF_963691925.1). NCBI lineage: Eukaryota > Metazoa > Chordata > Actinopteri > Scombriformes > Scombridae > Scomber > Scomber scombrus. The sequence goes on from NC_084974.1 coordinate 7,009,086, forward strand.
CTCATGGTTCCTTTTTTATATATTGTGCATTAAAAAATAGAAGGCCTGACTGATACTGGATATTTGGGGCCGATACTGATTTTAGGGATTGAAAAAATTCCAATATCGAAAAATCAGCTGATAACCTCATATATTGAAAAATATACACATTAACACATTTTTTGCAGTGATTCCTTAAATGTGACACACTTGTGACAAACATATTTAATGGAGGCAGGATATTTTACAGTTTTAAAATAAACGTTATTGTTTAAAGTGAGATCAGTGGATTGAAACAGTATAAATAAAAAACACATAAAACAAAATAAACTTGAGTATATGTTGAATTTGAAAAAAACAAAACAAAACATAAAATGCTGCTTTTTATATATCTTTTAAAAATATTGGCACATATCGGACAGCATAATCACCCATACCGATATATATTTTTGATAGGCCAATATCAGGCGGATCTAAAACAATGAGTCCTACAACAGACATCACTCAGACATACACGCAGTTTGTATAAACCTGTACACTCTTGTTTTGTAGAGGTTCTTTGATGAAGCTTCACACTGTAGTGATAATATGTGTTGTCTTGTGTGTTCTGTTATCATTCTTAAAATCAGTTTTGTCAGCCTTCATCCAGACTTGCATGCTATCGTTGTTATATCCGCATGACTTCTGAGTATGACTCATTTGCAAGTCACAGGCTGTATTATGTCTTATCACCTTCATTACCTGTGACACCACCTACTTCTGCACTTTACTGTACCTTTCCAAACCTCATTAGCATTGAGCTGAGTATTACAAAGATACAGTCTGGAAGTGGCAGATCATCAGTTAGCAGTTCTTTTTTTATAGGACAACAACCTTTACATTCCTCGTCTTTTTAAGTGGCTCTGATCCAGTTCAACATTTCCATCCCTCAGGTGGACAGTCAGCTGCCTGGTTGCTCGTGGTAACCCTCCGCCATGCCTTTCCCCTTTGGCAAGTCCCACAAGTCGCCGGCGGACATCGTCAAGAACCTTAAGGACAGCATGACGGTGCTCGAGAAGCATGACATCTCGGACAAAAAGGCGGAGAAGGTAGGTTGAATCTTGCACAATTTTTCTTTTCTTCTACTGAGGGATAAATCGCTACAGAAAATGCCAGGATACATTGTGACCGGCTATTTTTGTGTATGTGTATTCAGGCCACAGAGGAGGTGTCAAAGAGTCTGGTGGCCATGAAGGAAATCCTGTACGGGACTAATGAGAAAGAGCCCCAGACAGAAGCAGTGGCCCAGCTTGCCCAGGAGCTATACAACAGCGGCCTGCTCAGCACCCTGGTAGCAGACCTGCAGCTCATTGACTTTGAGGTAAGACCTAATAATGTGTCTGTTAGGTAATGTAGTGGCAGACATTTAACACTAATTAGACGCGCAGTGAAGCAGTTGGAGTTAATCTGCGGCACATATCCAGACGGAAACAATGTGTCTGACGAACTTGAAAGAAAGGTGCGCACGCTCTTTGAAGTGCACACGTAGGTAGCAAAGGACGGTTGGATGTTTGTGACAAACCCGCTCA